>NC_056739.1:1000832850-1001132850 GCF_019279795.1 Protopterus annectens
ATTTCATGCAAGACAGTGATGAGCAGTAAGGATTGAACCTATGCCCTTAGGGTTATAAGGTAGATTTCTTAACCATTGAGCTAGCATGTCTCGAACAAAGCCAAAAAAGAAACATATACACATTATGTTTTTTATGAGGTGACATTTGCTAATCAAGGGATTAAAAAAGAAATCGTTAGGTAATACTGAGAATATAGATACAATAAATCAGCTGAAGAATAGCAAAAAGAGGGACATAATCAGGTCAGGTGTAGAGGCCTAAAAATAATACCAAGCCAGAGTATGAACAATAGCCCAGAGCTATAGGATACCTTGGCCACAATGTAGATGTCCTTCTATTCTAATGTTGCAGTATCCTTAACATGTGGGAGATCCTCCAACCCGAGCGACTTGAAGTCAGGTCAGAATACAACAGCTTTTAGCTCTGCAAGTGTTGGAATGCCATATGTATAGCTTGTTGAATGTCAGCTATAAAAGGATGTCTTCATGTACAATCCTCAGAACCTCTCTGCCGCCATTTGGAAAGCTTGACTCAGATGTCGGTCTACTGCCTGTTTCCATTTCCTGCTTCCACCTTTCATATAAGCACTCCATTGGGGTTTTCATTTTTTATTGCTACTACCTTTTTTGTTTAGTTTATGTCATCCAGGAAGGGCAATTGTAGGTGTAGAAGGCAAATTCCACATAAGGACAGTCACGATCTTTGTCTTTTTTTTCTATGACCAAATCATGACCACCGTTCCTGTGCTGTTTGTCAGGCCTTTGTCCTAAAGACCTTGCAAAGATGCCTTTTGGATTTGAGTCTTTATTTAGAGAACCAGTGTTTGAAAAGATTAGCTAAAGACATTATGGAGGGTTCTGTGGGTCCTTCGGCCAAGGCAATTTTGAAGAGGAAGGTCAGTTTTCCTAGGCTTGAATCATCTTCTGCTGCTCCTCTTTCCACCAAAATATCGCTTGACGTTAGTGAAGACACAGAGATAAGTCTGGAGGTTGGGTCTCATTCTTCAGCAGATTCCACTTTGGAGGCCGTTAAGGAATCTGACCTAGTCACATCCTCAGAAGCAGTGCAGATGTCCATATTGGATGGAAAAGAGAAAAATGGCTTGTTGTGTTGGTAGGGTCCAGAGACATACCTCAGATTCTTGTTAGATAAGAGGTCTTAGTGTTGGTTGTTGAAGTCAGGCCTACATCGGGTCCTTCCACTTTCCATCAACCAGAGGTGCATGTTAAGAAAAAGAAAATAAATAAATAAATAAAAGCACCTTCTGGCCCCTAAATCTCCTTAGTCAGACTAGGATACTTTTTCACAGGGCTTGATTAAGGCTTTAATGGCTCTTAAGCCTTCTTCTGCTGTTTCTTTCCCTCCTTTCCTTCTTCCCCTGTTAGGAGGGTTAGGGAACAAGCGTTTTCAGAGGATGATTCTTCATTTGATTAGGATTCCTTGCTTGGCATTTCAACTCAAATTACATCAAATTATATGCTTCACCTGAGAAAGAATATCTTCTGTGGAAGAAATATATATTTGGGGAAAGTATTAACAAGATGAGAGAGTTCTTTAAATGAGAATGCTCTCAGGTCTCTGAGGTGCAAAAAAGGTATTATAACCTTTTACAAATGGAATCTCTTTCTCCTTCTGTTGTGCCACCTGTATTGCCAGCATTTTTTGATGCTTTTTCTTCTGCTTCTAAGGCATCGGATTCACAGAGTCCTGCACCTAAAAGGCCTGACAGATTTTATAAGGTGTTTAATGATTGTAGATTCCTTTACAAATGTCATTGGGCTGATCCAGCTGTGATATCGATTGCCTCTGACAAATCCTCTAGATTACCATCTTCTAATCTTCTTCCTTCAGATAAGGAGAGCAAAATAATGGAAAGACTTGGGAAGAAGGTTTACACTTCTGCCACTTTAACTTTCTAAGCCATAAATTATCAAACTCACATGTTTATGTATTCCTCAGCCTTTCTTTCTCAGACCTCTCAAGCTCTTTCAGAGCTTCCAGATTCTGACATTAAAAATCAGGTTATTTCCCTTTTAGGAGCTTTGTCTCAAGTGGCTAGACACTCAATCAGATGCATTTATGCATCATCCAAAGGAGCTGCTTCTAGCTCTGTCCTTAGAAGGTATTCTTGGCTGAAGCTTCAACCACTGCCAGATGACATCAAAGCAGAATTAATGGATGCTCCTCTGGATATCAATGCTTTTTTGGTATTGCAGCTGCATATTTATTTAAGTCATTACAAGAAAAAGGAAAGGAACTTCAGGACTTGATACACATTTCTGTGATATTTGTCCCTAAATTCCACATAAATTGTCCTTCTAATACCTCTTTTGTTAGGAGACAGACATGTCCATCTTCTTTTTCTTCTTCTTCAAGAACTAAGAAGACTGCTAAAAGACCTCCTCAGCCTAAGACTTCTCTTTCAGGTTCCACTTTTCCAGATAGTTCAGGTAGTCTGTGACTACTAACCACTTCCAAATCTTATTTCTCCTTCTCTTCACCTTTCCCTTTCTCTTGGGCAATTATAACTCAGGATTCCTGGGTTGTTTCTGTTATCCAACATGGATATTTCATGACTTGGAAAAATCTTCCTCCTTTCAGGGGCATTTCTTAACCTTCTCCAAACCAGTTGGATTTGTTTCCACAGGTTCTCAAAGATTTAATTAACCAAGGTACAATTCAACATGTTCCTCTGGAGCAAAGGGGATGGGGACATTATTGAAGGATGTTTCCTTTGCCAAGAAAGGAAGGTCCTTGGAGATCCATTCTGGACCTTTCCTATTTGAACACTTTTCTAAAGGTTCCAAGTTTTTGCATGCTGTCTTTACAGACTTTGTTTCCTTTAATTCCTCCTCAGGCCTACATGGCCTCTCTGGACGTCAAGCATGACTATCTTGACATATCTATCCATCCTCTTTACAGGAAATCTTTACATTTCTCTGTGGCTTCCCTGCATTTTCAGTTCTTTTCCTTGCCCCAAGGGTACTTATGAAGTGTTTGGCCCCTGTGATTGCTTATTGCAGGATCAGATGTATTCAGGTTTATCCATACTTGGATGATCTCCTTTTTCTGGCTCCTCTTCCAGAACAGTTAATTAAAAATCTGCAGTTTTCCATCTCTCTCTTGCAAAGGTTGGGGTTCACAACAAATTAAAAAAAAATCCTTTCTTTCCCCTTCCCAGGATCACATTTTCCTTGGGTGCAGGCTAAGAAGAGATCTCATTATGGCTTTTCTTCCACCAGAAAAGATTCTGTCTCTCACTTCCTTCTTCCAGTCTTATATCTCTTCCACCTCTAACTGCCAGGGAGTTTCTAAAATTACTGGGGTTTATGGCATCCACAAATACCTATGGTGCCCCTGGCAAAACTTCACGAGGAAGTTTCAGTGGTACCTAAAATCAGTTTGGATGCAGCATGCTCATCCTCTGGAATTTGTGCTTCCTCTTCTCCCATGTCTGAAATCACAGGTTCTTTGGTGGATTCAGCAATTTTCTCTGAATCCAGGTCTTCCTCTTTGTCAGTTTCATCCAACTCAAGAGTTGTTCACAGATGCCTCAGACACAGGTTGGGGGGGCAACCTTTGCATCAAAGAAGGTGCAGGGTCTGTGGTCTCCTTCTCAAAGGAAGGAGCATATCAATATCAAGGAAATGAGGGCACTCATTTTAGCTCTACAGGCTTTCCATCCTCTGTTTCATTCAGGACCGCTAAAAGTGTTTACGTCAACACCACAGTCCTCAGATATGTAAATAAGTGTGGGGGGTGGGGCAAAGTCCTATCTTTATTGTAGGTTGTCTCTCATAGTATGGAGCTTGGCAGTTCATTGCAAGTTGACTCTTCAAGCAGTTTACATTTCATCCACTCAAAATTCTGTGTCAGACACTTTAAGCAGGTACATGACTCAATCTCATGAATGAGTGCTTCACAGGGATGTGTTTCTGGACTTCATCCATTGGTGGGATACTCCTCTAGTGGATATTTTCGCCTCCCCTCTGAACAGGCAACTTCCCCTTTTTTGTGCCAGAGTTCCAGATCTTCTGGTTTGGAAGGTGGACACACTATCTTTCTCATGGAAGGGATGTTTCATTATGCAATGTCCCCTTTCCTCTCATTCAAAAGGTTCTGCTCAAGATTCAGCAGGACAAACCAAAAATGTTGCTGGTGAGTCCCTTTTGGCCAAGACAGCATTGGTTCCCTTTTCTTCGGCATTTAGTCAAGGGCAATCATCACAAGTTAACTCATGGAGTGGACCTTCTCACACAGGGCAAGGGATATCTGTGTCATCCACATCTGTCAACTTTACAACTGACTCTGTGGTTGATAAACGTTTGATTCCTTTCAGACATCTTTTTCTGAGGGCATGCTTAGGGTAGTGCAGGAGGCCAGAAAACCCAATACTAGAAGATCTTACTTATCTGAGCAAAAGAGATTTTCTACTTGGTGTCTTTCACATAATCTGGATCCTCCTTCAGTGGATATCCCAGTTGTTCTTCCCTACTTGTGTGAGTTACATAAGAGTGGTTTGGCATATTCTTCAGTTAAAGTTCAGTTGTCAGCCATTTCTGCTTGTCTGCCATTGACTCCCCATTTAGCTTCTAGACTGGAAGTAAAACGTTTTTCTCAAAGGTGTCTTTCACATAAATCCTCCCAGGAATCCAGTTCCTCCTCCTTGGAATTTGAATTATGTTTTAGAGAAGCTAACTGTAAACCCTTTTCAACCTGCAGCTTTAGCTTCCTTAAAGGTTTGTACCTGGAAAACTGTTCTTTTACTAGCTAGTAGGGATTCTGAGATTCAAGCTTTGATGGCTTCAGCAGCTTTACTTGTTTTTTCATAAGGATATGGTCTATTTGAGTAGTAATTCTTCCTTTATGTCCAAGGTGGTGAATGAGTTGCCACTTAATCAGTCTATTCAACTGCCCACTTTTTTTTCCCTTCTCCACAATTCTCCAGTGAGAGAATTTTATACTCCTTGGATGTGCAAAGACAACACACATATTATTTGGATAAAACTAAGGCTATCAGGAGATCCGATCAGCTTTTTGTTTCTATTCATCCCAGAGTTGAGGGTTTGCCTGTTTCCAGGCAGACTATTTCCTCTTAGATTTCTAAGGCTATTTAATTGTATGTGTTTCATGGTAATAGTCTCCCTGTTCCTGTAAAGGCTCACTCCACTAGGCCTCTGGCTTCCTCTGGTGCTTTCTTTAAGAGCTTGGATTCTAACATAATTTTGGAGGCTGCCACTTGGTCTTCTGTAAATGCTTTCACCAAGCATTACAAGCTGAATAGCATTTCTAAATCCAGGGCTGGGTTTGCTAGAGCCATTCTTCATGACTTTGTAGAGAGTTCCTCTGTTGATTCCCCCTCTCAGGTTTCCTCTTAAGCTTTGGTACCCTCCCACATCTTGTGAATACTGCAATATTAGAATAGAAGGACATACAATAGTAGTGTAAAATCTTACCATAACCTTAAATGTCCTCTTCTATGTTGCAGTATTATATTCCCCCCCATTCCTTGTCCAGATTGTTTTACTTTTTCCTTACACTGGTGTTCCTCCTGGGGCATTTCAGTTCTGAGGATTGTACATGCAGGCGTTCTTTTGTGTGTGTGTGTGTGTGTATGTGTGTGTGTGCTATGAACTTCAATCTACCTTATATTTATTTTGTTTAAAAATCAGAGGCACAGCTGTAATAACTATGATTGAAATTGAATATACTAATCATTTGTGGTTTTACTGTCAAAGAAATATAACCACTGCAAAATACTCTGAAAAGGTCCTGTAATCTCTTTTTTTAAAAGGAAAGTACAGTCAAATGCGGCCTAGCATAAAACAATATTTATAGGTTGCCAAGAGAATGTGCAGTTGAATCAAAATGCCAAGATTCCAAAGTGTTACAAACAAAGCTTTCTGATGGGATATTGATCTGTTTTTTGTCAGCTTTCAGAAACAGTTTCATTTAAACTAAATTGCTCACAAACACAGAGCAAACATTTAGGCGGGGAGCCATGGTAGTCAAATATTGTTACAGTGTTCATAACATTCTGTTCTAAGACTTCAAAGCCTTCCTCATAGTTTTGTATCCAGTCATTCTTTCATTCATGCAAGATAATGTTTACTATAAAAATGTAATACTGTCATCTCATTTTAGCTGAAAAGATAGCAAATAGCTGGAAAAGCTAGCAAAACAATAAAAAAGTCTGTAGTTAGATGACAGAGACGTTCATTGTTATACCCTGGTAATGTCCTGCGCTTTGCCCTTCAAAACTGACAAGCAAGGATGTACTTATCAGTACTTTATGTATATTTTATGAACTTACCAACTAGTTTGATTATCTGGACAAACCTGAAATATCTTCACTTCAGGAAAGATATGAGGGTTGAATCAATAGCAAAATATAATAGGTCTGTGAAAACACAAATTAGACATGGGGTGCGAGTTTGCCCTGGTAGATAAGGTGTATTGCTCTTCATTCACTAATAGTCTTAAAATGATTGCAACATGTTCCTAAAGCTTTACAATGGTATGAGATGAGATTTAACATGAGCTACAGACAATCAGCTTAACAAAAAATCTGCTTGTTTTGAGACAATTACCATGGAAAGGGACCTGTGGAATCCATTGACAAGGATGCAGAGATAGAATTTCACTTTACTATTTAGAAGTGATATAGGCCCAACAATACCCACTTACCTAATCCTTCCATGTCTTAGGTAGAGCATTAATAAAGGAGAAGGTAGATGAACCAGGAACTTGGGCAGTATTTTTAATGTCATTAAATACTATAGAAAAATTCTCAGCAGTCTTAACTTCACAACACTTTATATATCTCACCACTATGACACTAGGTACTGGTGTTTCCTTAGGGTTATCCCTAATTACCTGGTGGACCTCTTTGGAAATGTGGGATGTCAATATATATCTACATCTGTGAATTGAATCTAGAGCCACTTGAGGCCCTGTACACAGCAATGTAGGGCTGTGCATTCTACCGTGTGTATGTTTCTCCACATGTCATTCTGGCCCTGAATGGCAAAGGTTTGGTTTATATATATTAGGCTAAAATCTATGGCAATCTTTAGCAGTCCAGCCATACATTCCTCTGAGTGTCTAGCCTTAGTAGTTTAGAATAAAGGCCCCTGTGTTTTCTTATAGTCCTGTATAACCCTGAGTGAGACATCCTTCAGTATTGCGCAATCCTTTGTATACTAAAGATGAATAACCTGGAACTGGTATTTACATGTTCTCCTTGCCCATAAGGGACAAGGGTGCCAAACCAGGAGTGATCTTACAGTTCTTCATCCATGCATCCAGGTTGTGTTTGAATGAAGTAAGAGACGTACTTAACTTCACATGGTGAGGAATGTGGTTCCAGAGAAGCTGTATTCTCAGTGAGACATATCTATTCCTCCAGCATGTTCTATTTAACTTGTCATAGAGATTGAGGTCTCTACAGTGAGTGCTTTTGACACTGTTGGATTTATGGTTGTACAGAAGGTCTTAAAGGATGGGATCAGTAGTCGCTCTGTATGTAGGCACAGATCTCCCCTAGCAGCCTGTTGAACACTAGATTAGGGATAAGGCTTTGAGGAGGTTCAGAGAAACTGCTGAAATTTACTTCATTCATTTTTTTAGTAAGAAAATGGTGTCACTGGATCTGAGTTATGTGCTTGGGCAGGTGTGTGCTGAACGGGGCATTATATTTAATAGTTGGCCTAATTAATGCAGTGGATGATGGAATGATCACCACCCCCAGTCCTGGATACTATACCCTTGTTAATAAGGTATGCTATAAAGAAGGTCACACAACAGCTCATTGTTTACGTATGTTTCCAGGTCCTTCACTACTAGCTCAATTTTTAGGGGAGTGTTGTTGATGTAATAGCTCCAGGGGACACCTTGTGTGCAGGAGGATACAATTATGCACTTTTTTCACCTTTTAGTTTGATTAATGAGCTTCTTCGACCTACTGCGATTTTACAACCTAGGATATGTACAATTTATAATGCTGTTTAGGCTAATGATGCCCATCCCTATGCCCAGAAATGAGTTATAACCAACATTAATTTCCTGCTCTTTCAAAGAAGGGGAAAATGCCAGTCATACAGGTTTAGACCATACATATTCCAATAATTAAATTTCCTGAAGAAATGTCAAATTATCCAACACCCACCTCTCCTCAACAGCTTTTAAACAACTTCATACTCAGTATTTTATTTATTAATAATAAACAACACTCATACTGAGACTACGCACAACTCAAAATGGAGATCATGACACAGCACAAGTCACCTGAGCAGTGTTTAGGTTTATAGATATCTCTGCAGCAAAATAGTAGTAACTTTATAAAGTAAGTTCATAGATAAGTCTTAAAATCTTGGCAGGATTAAGATATTTTATTAACTGACTTCCTTCCATACAATGCTTAGGATTTCATCAGAATACAATAACAGGAATTAGTACATTTACATTGGTATCCACCACTCAATTAATAATATCATGAAATCATATATAAAAGTTTAAAAGAAAATAATTAATCACATGTAGCATATACAAACCAAAACCATATTTTATAAAATAACAAATTAATGTTAGTATTTTACAGTGGATGTTGTTTTGTAAACCCTTAAAAAAAAAAAAAAAAATAGATATATATATATATATATATATATATATATATATATATATATAAATATATATATATATATATATATAAATATATATATATATATATATATATTTTTTTTTTATATATATATATATATATATATATATATATATATATATATATATATATATCTATATATATATATATATATATATATATATATATATATATATATATATATATTATATATATATATATTATTCAGCTGCTCTTACTGTAACTGTCTTAGTTGCTCTTCTGCGTGCTGTTATCTGTTCAGTCGCTCTTACTCTGCACTTATTACTGCTTGTTAGTAGCCTTCTAATTTACTGCCTTCTGCACTTGTTTTTTAGTCATTTGTTAATTTAATTGCATTTATTTGAACTGTATTTGCCGTAGTGTTGCTACACGCTCGGGTGTGCTGGCCTGCACTACAATTTGAATTGTATTTACTGCTGTTTTAGCTGCTTTTCTGTAACAAAAAAAAAAATTCTAAGCTTGTTTCCTGCCTTTCCTGTAACTAGTCAAGTCCAGATACAGATTTGCTGTATCCAGGACTGTTGGTAAGCTTCTGAGCCCTCCAAGCCTTTCTGTGTTGGAAGGAAGCCTTCTAGCTTATCAGTGGGAGTGGTAAGCACTTGGTAGCCTATCTACCATGGGAAGAGTGGGTTTTGGCCCTGAAATTGTAGTTCATTGGCCGTTTGGGCAGTTTTTCCATCTCTTTCTACTTTCTGGTTAAAAGCCTGTTTTGCGTTTGGTCCCCGTCTTTCCTATAACTAGTGTAATCCAGGTACAGATTTGCTGTATCCCAAACTGTTGGTAAGCTTCTGAGCCCCCCAAGCCCTTCTGTGTTGGAAAGAAGACTTCTAGCTTATCAGTGGGAGTGGTAAGAACTAGGTAACCTATCTACCACAGGAGGAGTGGTTTCTGGCCCAGAAATTATAGTTTATTGGCCGTTTGGGAAGCTTTTCCATCTCTTTCAACCTTCTGATTTAAAAGCCTGTGTTTGTGCTTGTTTCCTGCCTTTCCAGTTACTAGTCTAGTCCAGGTACAGATTTGCTGTATCTAGAACTGCTGGTAAGCTTCTGAGCCCCCCAAGCCTTTCTGTGTTGGAAGGAAGCCTTCTAGCTTATCAGTGGGAGTGGTAAGCATCAGGTAGCCTATCTACCACAAGAGGAGTGGTCCCTGTCCCAGAAACTGTAGCTATTGGCTGTTTGAGCAGTTTTTTTCCATCTCTTTCAACTTTCTAGTTTGAAAGCCGCACTTGTGCCTGTTTCCCGCCTTTCCTATAACTAGCCCAATCTGGTTACAGAGTTGCTGTATCCAGGATTGTTAGTAAGATTCTGAGCCCCCAAGCCTTTCTGTGTTGGAAAAAAGCCTTCTAGCTTATCAGTGGGAGTGGTAAGCACTAGGTAGCCTATCATCCACAGGAAGAGTGAGTTTTGGCCCAGAAATTGTAGTTTATTTGGCCATTTGGGCAGTTTTCCATCTCATTCAACTTGCTGGCTTAAAAGCCTACATTTGTACTTGTTCCCCGCATTTCCTGTAACTAGTCTAGTCCAGGTACAGATTTGCTGTATTGCAGGACTCTTTGTAAGCTTCTGAGCCCCCCAAGCCTTTCTGTGTTGGAAGGAAGCCTTCTAGCTTATCAGTGGGAGTGGTAAGCATTAGGTAACTTATCTACCACAAGAAGAGTGGTTCCTGGACCAGAAATTGTAGCTACTGGCCATTTGGGCAGTTTTTTTCCATCTCTTTCAATGTTCTGGCTTAAAAGCCACAATTGCACTTGTTTCCCACCTTTTCTGTAACTAGCCTAGTCCAGATACAGAGTTGCTGTATCCAGGACTGTTGGTAAGCTTCTGAGCCCCGCAAGCCTTTCTGTATTGGAGGAAAGCCTTCTAGCTTATCAGTGGGAGTAGTAAGCACTAGATAGCCTGTCTACCATGAGAGGAGAGGTTCTAGGCCCAGAAATTGTAGTTTATTGACCATTTGGACAGTTTGTCCGTCTCTTTCAACTTTCTGTTTTAAAAGACCACATTTGCGCTTGTTTCCCATCTTTCCTGTAACTAACCTACTGGTAGCACTAGAAAGCTTTAAACTGATACAAGCCTTCTAGCTTAGGAGAGAGACTTTGGAGTGATTAAGTATCAGTTTTATGTATTTTCTTGCTGTACTTAACTGTTTTCTGCCTAAGCGCAGATTTTCCAGCATTTATTGTGATATAAAAGCTTGTTTTTTTCACATATTGTACTTATTTGACTGCCTGCACTTTTAAAAAGTTGTTTTTTGTTTAAACAATTTGTTTAACTGTTGTAGGCTACACACTAAAGTGTGATAGCCTTTTCTGATGGTTTGTAGTTGTTTAGAGCTGTTTTGAGTATATTTTTTTTACTGTTTTTGCCTTAACTTTTCAAAAAAACCAAAAAAAAAAAAAAAAAAAAAATCCTTGTTTCCCGCCTTTCTAAGCTAGTATATTCCAGTTTTCAGGCTAGTGCTGAATTCAGGGCTGTGATACTAGTTTCTGAGTTGCCCATACCTTACTTGGATAGAAAGAAGTTTCTCTGTTCACTTGTGACAGAGGGGAGCTTTGAGCAACCTATCTGTCCCTGGAGGAGTGGTTCCAGCCCAGAAGTTAGTAGATTATTGGCCATTTTGGGCTAATTTCTATTTCTTTAATTTCCCTACTATAAAAACCATGTTTGCACGGTTTTGCACACCGGGCAGTGCCGGTTAACCACGGTTAAATTATTCCTGGCTCCACTAAGTCTCCTCTTCAGTTTTTCCCTTGAAACTAGTCTAACTCTCAACCTAAGCACTCAAAAAGCATCTTACAGCCCAGCACTTGCTCAGACCTAATAGCAAGCACTAATATACCCTGGCACTGATTGCCCAGCAGGGCAAGACTCTTTATTCACCCCTCACCAACCAAGTGACTAAGCAGCTCACCCTACTATTCAGGCATGACCAAAGGGCAACTTCAGGTGCACTCTCCAGTCCAGCTGGTGAATCTGGGTATCCTGAGGCAATGTTACAACTGCCTCATGTACACAGACAACCCTCTCCTCCTACCACAAAACACTAATATATGTGAGAGATGCAATTATACAGCCAAACTGGAAGCTAAGCTGTCTCCACCCAAGACTGGAACAGACAGTCAAGAGGAGAAGGTTAATACTTGTACCACAACTCCAGCTGCACACAGACCTACTAAAACAGCACTGGCAAAAAATACACATAAATACACAAAATCATACTTGGAGGCTCTAAATAAAAACCTGCAAAAGCATCAGAGACCTCCAAAGCAGACACCCAAACAACCTGCACTTCCCGTCACAAACCAGACAACACATAAAACACAAAATTAGTGTGCCACACAATCACAGCCCTTAAGGCAAAATAACATACCTAACACACTAGTAATAGGTGACTCTGTAGTCAGGCACACTGATGTCCCACTCACTAGGCTGGACAAGCAGAAGGTTACTGTTAGCTGCCTGTCGGGATCCAGAATCTACCACATAACACAAGCACTCTGGTCACTCCAGAACAAGTACAAATATGACTCTGTCATTGCTCATGTTGGTGTGAATGATCTGAGATGTACCTCCCTGGACTACATGAAAAGAGACATGGAAAGCTCTCTAATCATGTAGCCCAGGCTGGTATGACCCTGACCCTAAGTAGCATCCTGCCCTCACTAAGAATGATACCGCAGTATAAAGACAAAATGATCAATTTCAACAGCTGGATAAGCTTCTGGTGTCATTCAAAGGGGATCCAATGTCAGTCAGCCTGGGACGACATGCTCAACAAGCCTCATTGCTTCGCAAGAGATGGCTTGCACCTGTCACCCCTAGGCTTTCGAATACTGGCCAAGGCTCTTGCTGCCCCCATAGTGCCTTTTTTAGGCAAGGCTCAAAAGTCAAACCCACCTCCATAAACAGCACAATTAACAAAAAACTGAGGGTTATGCTACTCAACGCAAGGAGTTTAAATCTCAAAATGCATGTGCTCGAAGCACTCCTCAGTATGGAGAACGTTGACATCTGTGCAGTAACTGAAACCTGGTTCAAGGCTCCAGAGAGCACCCCAGCACTACCGGGCTACAACTCATACCACACGTTTCGGCCACAAAACACAGACCGAAACACAAAAGGAGGGGGTGTATCCATATTCATCAAGGATACTTACACCTCCAGGTTAGTGGCGCAGCATGATACCTCTGAGATCATCCATGCGCAACTAACAATGGGCAAATCTGCAATGCAAATTGTGGCCTGCAACAGATCACCCTCCATGACCCAGGACCACCACTCCACCTTTCTGGAGACACTGGAAAACATGAAGGTCCTACCAAACACCCTGATATTGGGCAATTTCAATTACCCTACCATTCACTGAGAAAACTACTCAAGTACAAATTCCCAGGCCCAGCGCTTCCTGGAATTCATCAACTCAAATGCCTTGGATCAGCTGGTAAACTCCTCTACCAGAGGTGAAGACATATTGGACCTGGGCATCACCAACATGGGCAACAGGTGTTCCACACCGGAGGTCAACCCATCACTGGTTAGATCAGACCATAAACTTATCAGTCTGGAAGTCCACACCACACCACCATCCCCAACTAAGGAAACCACAGTAAAAAACTTTTCTAAAGCAAATGTCACCTTACTTAAGACAGAGGTGGTAAGTTTCACAGCCCCCATGCTAAAGGATACTGCTACCCAAGATGCAGAAACCTTTACAAATGCATTCTATGAGCACCTAGAAGGATGCATGGATTGTGCCATCCCTAGAAAAACCAAGATTCACTCCTCTAAGAGAAGGAAACCAGTTTGGTGGACCCCTGCAATAAACAGGCTATACAATAGAAGGAGGAAACTAGTTCAGAAAAAAAGCAAATCCCAAAAAGGAAAGACATCCCTGATCAGTATCAGTAAGAAACTGTGGTCCCTCATGAAATCATCCAAAGCTAACTTCGAAAGAAAAATAGCCAAGGATTCAAAAGATAACTACAAAACCTTCTTTAGCTATGTTAAGAATCTAAGTGGCAACTCTCAGATATGCACTGAACTAGTGCAAAATAGCACAAAGTATACTGAACCTACTGATATTGCCAACATCCTGGCAGATAGATTCAGTGCAAAATTCACCCCCCTCTCACCTCCAAGAGGGCCCACAACAATACCGGAAAAGTGTAGTGTCCCAAAAATCACAGACACACAGGTGAAAACAGCCCTTTCAAAAGCCAAAAACACAGCGTCAGTGGGACCAGATGGTGTCCCAGGCTGCATCTTACACGAACTATAGAACAAACTAACCCCCCACCTAAACACACTGTTCAACCTCAGCCTCTTCACAGGCTACATGCCCATAGAATGGCACACAGCAACGGTTATTCCTCTCCACAAAGGAGGGGCCACAACTGACCCTGGTAACAATCGCCCCATAAGCCTGACTAGCCTGGTCTGCAAGGCTATGGAGCGCATCATCATGGAACTCATTAACAAAGACATTGGGAACCTCCAATCACTTGACCCGACCCAATTCGGCTTTGTTAAGGGCAGATCATGCCTACTAAACCTGGTTGACTTCTTTGAGACAGTCACCAAGGCCATAGAAGAGGGAAAGGTGGTTCACACAGCCAACCTTGACCTCGCCAAGGCTTTTGACACCATTCCCAACTCGGGTATTACAGAAAAACTCACCAGCCTGAACATAAACCCCTATGTCATGAGATGGGTTGTCAACTGGCTTACAGACAGAACTCACACGGTAAGAATAGCGGGCTTCAGGTTCAAATCTAAACCAGTCACAAGTGGTGTCCCATAAGGCTCGGTCCTGGGGCCACTAGTGTTCGGCATATACTTCTCAGAAGTACAGGAAAACACAGGAGGACTATGGCTAACCAAGTTCGCCAATGACTGCAAACTGGGAGCCATAATTGACTCTCCATCTGACACGGACATCCTCCAAAAGGGCCTTACTGAGATGGACACCTGATGTCAAAGGCATGGCCTCAAGCTAAATGCCAAAAAATGCATAGTCATCTCATTTGGGAAAAACAAAACACCCACGAATGACCACATAGGTGGCAGCCCCCTTAATAAAGAAGAGGTAATAAGAGATCTGGGGACCCAGGTAGATAGTAATCTCTCCATTGACAATCATATTGCCAAAGTAGTTAGGAAATCCTTCTATGTGGCCCATCTAATTACTAAAGGGTTCGTATCTAGAAATAAAGAGGTTATAGTGCTCCTCTACTCATCACTCATTAGACCCATCATAGAGTACAATGCCCCATTTGGGATGTACCTCACAAGACATTTCCAACAGCTGGGAAGACCACAAAAGTACCTCAACAAGAGTATTACTGGTCTCAAACATATGTCCTATTCAGCCCAACTGAAAAAACTCTGGCTGTACTCAGTGGCATATCGCTTACTCAGAGGTAATCTCTGCCTGACTTACAAAGCCATGTCCAACTCAGAATTGATGGACATGCTCCACCTAAAGAAAGCCAAGTCACTGCGAGCCACATGCTCTAGTGAGCTAAACCTCACCACAACAATAAATAGAACATGCTGGAGGGATAGATTCCTGTCACAGAGACTCACCATGCTTTGGAACAAAATTCCAAATTACATCAGGCAGAGCCCCTCACTGACACTCTTCAAGAGAAACCTTGACAAATGGATGGGCAACAGAAAATACCCCCCTGGGATCACTTCATTGGTTCTGTTTGACGGAGTATCAGTTAATTAATCAATGGGGCTGCAAAAGCCGACACACTCTGGCTAGGCTTGTAAATGCCCTCGGGCAGATAGCCTAGTACCTACCTATGAACCTATGAACCTATACCAAAAATTGACACAATGACTGCTATGTTGCTGCCAGTTATGTGTATTGTAGCTAAAAAACTGTCTGATTCCAAGGATGGAGCTTGAACAAGTTGAAAATGTAGGCTTCACTCACCTACCCCCAAAGCCCAGTCACATACCTTACTCTAACATTATCCTCTCCATATAGCTATCATCTATGGCAACAATTCCCTAAACCTCTGCAAACAACTTTACTGCTACCATAGAAACACGTCTGTTTCTATTTACTTATTTCCCATTTTCCATCTAACATTTAGTATCATTTCCAATAGCCTGTCTCCCTCCCATACTGCTTTGCACTATATCCACATCTACTCAGACCCTTCCCCAACAGTAACTCCAAGTCATTCATGAGAAAAACTCCCTCTTCCATTCACCCCTATGATCTTTTCTCCTATTCTACAATCAGGTTAATAATTATCTATCATCTCTTCCTCTACACTATCTCTCAGCCTTCCCCATATCTCTGTACTGTTTATACTCTCTACCCTCAATCTCTCTACATTGATATGCAATCAAATAAGTACTTTTTGCTTTACTACCCTTCCTTACCATACCTATTCTACACTGTTAACAGACCCTCACTACATCAACTCATCTTTAGTTCTATCACTATTCCCTACAAATCTCAAAATCATCTCTAAGCCTACAGACTAAACAGTGTATTACTCTACATTCCAGCTTCCACATTTTCTTCAAATACTTCCTCCCTACTTCCTATCTTATTTACATTTTCATTATCTGTAGTTTCAAACCTCTCTTTCATACATATCAGAAACATGTTTTTCCTACAGTTCTTCATACCAGTACCTCCTTTTTTAACTTACACATGACATCATACCAACATATATGTCCTCTAAGCAAAATACTTCAAACCCTATATACCAATCATACCCTGTCTAAATCAGCATTCATATATCGTACTATTCTATTTCAATTATCCAGAGCAACAGCCATCTGCTTATTGGCTGGGTATTAAACACAGAATCAAGAAAAAAATGTTTCTACCTGTACCATCATACCTTCATGACCATAAAACTTAGTGATGACATCCACACGAACACAGGGTCAACTCAGCATATTCAGAAATCAGACAGCATATCCCCATCAGCTTCTTTATCATTACCACCTTGTTCACAGTCCTACCCTGGCCTCGAGTATATACTATACCAACTTTCAAAGTATTTGTAATAAACTACCTAAAGTGCATGCATGAATAGCACTAGACGTTCCAGACATCTTACTTGCCACAAAAACCAGGCTCATCCAGGAAACATAAAATGAAGAGCTTGCCCCACCAGGCTATACCATTGTCAGATTAGATACAGACAAAAAAAAAAAAAACTGGTGGCATCACTCTGTCTATAAAAACACACTAGACAACTGCCAAATATCTCTAACATAGAAATCCTACTAAACATGCTAAAACTAAACAATCACAAGACAATTGCAATAATAGGCATACACACACACATATATATATATATATATATATATATATATATATATATATATATATGTGTGTGTGTGTGTAGATATATATATATATATATATATATATATATATATATATATATATATATATACCCCCAGGTAACAATGCTAAAACACTGGAAGATATTCTCTCCCGAGCCTCCTCAAAAATCTCTCATGAAACCATATCGGCAATGATAAGAGAAAATGGCAAACATAATTTGAAAAAACAAGCAATACTTTATATCTGTATAAACATACCCAAGTTATAACTAAACCAACTAGATATGATAAAGCTACAGGGAGACAATCAACCTTCAACTGTATCCCAGCATCCCCTCCAAATAAAATATCATTCCATGGAGCTCTATCTGACAGTCTAAGTGATCAATTATAAGTCTAAACCACAAGATACCAAAGCAAGAGCCTTAAAACACATCATTACAGGTTTGTAATAAAACTTACTACTTTTCATGAAGGCACTTTTATTAATATACTACATCTTCATAAATGGGAGTCTAGAAAGACTCTCCCCATAGAGGATGTTGTCTTTGAGTTCAACAAAATGTTCCTAGATGTTAAGAACATATCAGCCCACTCAGAATATAAAGTCAAAGCAAGTTATTTTCCTAGGTAGTCCCTAGCAACTGAATAACTCATGAAACAGAAAGACAAAACACGGAAAGTCTGGACAAAAAAAAAACAGTTCTTACTTTACTAGCATATAGAAAACTGAAACAAATAACAAAACAATGTATTACAGAAGATAAGAAAACATACTGCTCAGCCAACCAAAACATTCATACTAATAATGTAAAACTGTTATGGGCTTTAATAAAGTGTTAAATCCAGACAAGCTACTCAGCCACCACCAAACACACACACAGAATGATGCTATAAGCCAATCAATTCAATACTCACTTTATACAGACAGTGCAATCATTAACCAACTAAGCGACTAATCAAGCTCTTAATGCCCCTGCTTAATCAAAAAACTTCCTTCAACATTTCACCTTCCAACCATTTTCCACAGATACTATCAAAAGTACCTCAAAAAATTAAAATAGCTGAGACTATTGTATATCTCATTTCAATTCTGATACATCAATCAATGTCTGAAAATTAAGTCACCTTCCCATGGAGAAAAAAAAAACATTCATTATTTCACTGCACAAGGCTGGAATAAATATAGATCCTTCAAACTATGGGCCACTTGTCATTTTATCTCTCATATCAAAAAAAAAAAAAAAATTGGAAAAATGCATTCATACACAACTTCTCAACTACCTAATAGATAACCAGCTTCTGCCTTCAACCCAACATGGCGGCCGTCCTCATCACAGCACAACTACTGCTTTGTTGAATTTTTTTAATACTGTCGACACCCACAAAAATGCTGGAATCCTAGTCTCCACCATCTTCCTTGACTTATCAGAAGCTTTTAAAAATGTCATAAACCAGAAAATCTTATATAAACTATCATCCTTAGGACTCATCAACTCTTCACTGCAATGATTTCATAGCTATCTCAAACAAAGCACAATCTGTGAAACTGAAAAATGATTACTCCACCTTCTGGACAATTAGTCTTAGTTTCCTAAAGGATCTATACCAGGCCCATATTTTTCAACATATTCATTAGTGACCTCTACAATACTACAAGAAATGCAACTCTAGTTCAATACACTGATGACTCAATCCTAATCAGGTCAGCCAAATCTGTCTCTGAATTCCACAACCTTACACAACAATTCATCTTATCAGTTAAAACATGGATAAATAATTCACAACTACTTATAGATGCATAAAAACATAAATCACTGCTCTTTACAAAAAAATACAATAAATAAATGCATCTCTACCAAAAGACTATTCACTTTTGTCTTTGGCAATACCACCACCCAAAATTACTGCATGCCATCATATATGGCCACCTGAGATATGACCACCATATATTACACGTTAAAAAACGCATCAAAACATCACACAGTATAAAAATCTACCTTTACTGACATAGCCAAAAGATGTACAGTGTTTACTTTCTTACTGCCAACTCTGCTCTATGCCTCCCCAAACTTCACTAGCCTTAAAGTCTCAGAACTCTCCAAAGTTGAGCAATGTTACAATAAAATAGCCCAAATTTGCAGTAAGCAATAAAAGTAGAATATGCCACTGCCCAGTCCTCAAAGACTTAAACTGGTTAGAACGACTACATCACCTAGTTCTTTCTTAGCTAACTGCAATGCACAGTGGGCTCTACAAGCCAGAAAATGATCTAACCCTTAAGAACTTGATACAACACTACTTCCCCAATGGAAGTTTATGCTCTAGAGTAAAATCACTAATCACTATAACAAAATAATCTAATACTGCAAGTGAATGTCTGTGTTCAAACAGTGTAGCTAAATTATGGAATCATATCACACTACCTCTGAAATCCATTATGAATGTAATCTCTTTTAAAACACAATTAAAACTTCACCTATCAAATCAATGGATCCTCCCCTGTACATCTCCAGGATAAATACCACTGTTATGTTCAGCTTACCATATCATCAAACCGTTGCTGTTCATTCAGAGTCTTATACCCCACAGCCAGTCGTCACCAATACCTAAATGGTTTTATTAGCATCTTCCAGCTATATACACCAATTGGGACACTACTTATAATGCTGAATTTCAAAATACATACATAGAACACCAATGACTAACTCTTTCCAAAAGTTAGAAACTACTTACTTACACTCTTAACAAACTGATGGATAAAAAACAAGACTAGGTGGGGGGCTGTACCCCCCACACCCATCAACTATATATACTAACTCCAAGATCGCATTACAGTGGGGAGCAGGGCATGCACCTTTTACTTAACTTACAGTACTGTGCACACTGCCACTACTGCTCGGAGCAGCTGAAACATCTGCCATATTACTTAGATACTTCCCATAAAAATGTAAAGAGACATACCCAAATTTAGAAACACTACAGCACTTCTTTCTCTACTACTATATGTATTTTGACAGTTGGCACTTTAAGTTCCAGTAATGTTATTTTTTCTCACAAGAAAATCACAAGTGAAGGGGATCACACACTGCATCCATGGTTTAAAATTCAGTATTTTGAAATTAAGCATTGTAAGCTTTTGGTATAATGAGGCTCATTTAAATGAGTTTTCAGTATTTTGAAAATTAGGTATTATGGTCTCAGTCAAATAAAATTCAGTATTTTGAGTTTTCAGTCATGTGAAGTAGACCCATATTTATCTATCTATATCTATATATCTATCTATATCTATATATCTATATCTATCTCTATCTATTCTTCTTTCATTCACTGAAAACACATTTCACTGAATTTCAAACACCAAATCGCTGAAAGTTCAAATCACTGAAAACTCATTTCACCAAATCACATTTCACTGGATGTCAGTATTGTTGAGCAAATAAAATTTATATGCCCTTTTCCCCACTGTAGTGCAACCCTGGAGTTAGTGTATATATATACTTAGGGAGTGTGTGGGGCACAGCCCCTCACATTGGGGATCGTGGAGGGTGTAGCCCCCCTACCTAGTTTGTTTTATATTTATGAATATCATTTCACTGAAAGCTAACTATATAAAACCAAAAGTAGGTGCGGGGCTATGTCCCCAACACCCCCCCTAACTATATATACTATGTATCATTTGAGTACATGATACACATTCTTAGAGAGCTGGTAGTTCTCATACTACTGTTGCCACTACAATCAGAGTTTTTATGAAAAAAAGCTCTAGTTCAAGTGTCTCTCAAAAATATAGCATAATTTTGAGCTCTACTGATAAAACCATCAGTAAGACAACTGAAAGACTCATGCATATCACTATCCCTAATGTGTAGACATGCTCATCTGAAAAACTGACCTCTCAAAACATTCTGCTTAAGGTGTTTAGAATGCATACTGCAGGCATGCACAATACTAATCTTCTTATATGATCTCTTATGCAATGATGCATCTATACCATTGGGGGATTTAAAAACACATACATCTAAAAAAATCAATCTTATATTCAGAGTATTCATAAGTAAATCTAAGAAACTTAGTTGTATTACCTAAGTACTGAACAAAATCATACAGGGCTTCAGGGGTACCTTCCAAAAGAAAAACTAAATCATCCACAAATCGACCATAGTGTAAAATCATTTCAGAGAACCTATTACTGTTAAAAATGTATTCAGATTGCCAATGGGCTAACAGCATGTTTGCATAACAATTTGCACACATGGTGCCCATTGCGATTCCGGTTCGTTGAATAAAAAACTTTCTTGCTAACAAAAATGCATTATGTTCAAGAATAATATCTAAAAGAGCACATACCTCTCAACTATCCAGATTTTTGCCTCACATTTTTGGTCTGTTCCTCATCAAATTTGTGGTTTTCTGGCAAACCACTGAGGATTGCACTCACTAAATAACTATAAACATTTGAGTTTCAGACTTCATGTCCTTCAGAAAAATGCATGCTAACACAAATACTGTATTCCAACAACTTTCCAAGTTTATAAGATCAATGTTTAAAATCTGTCCCTATTTTAGGGGCTTTGTCCTATTGTTTTAGGCCTTGTCCAAATTTCTTTTGCTAAGAGGGTGAGAGGTGCGATCATCTATGGCCAGGAAAACAGCTGCTGACACACTGCAATTCTGATTTGTATAGGTGAACTCCTACATATACACACAGTTATACACATATACGTTCATATATATACCTGCACAAACATATACAGATACACATACGCACACACACACACACACACACACACACACACACACGTGTGTGTGTGTGTTCACATGTGCATACATGCATGTGCAGCAGGGACCGCCTGTCTTAGAAAAACAGCAGAGTTTATTGTGTAACAATATAACAGTGGAGATTGTTTCCTAAAACAAAACGTTTTACAGCTGAACAAATGCTCACATCTTCAACAGGTTCTCCTACAGCTGGGATGCAGTGTCTCCCTCTCTGTCACTCACTTTCTGAGCCTCTCAGTAGCTTTCTCTTCTGGTTTTCTATACAGTAAGCAATCTCTACCTTTCTCCTGCCATCTGGCCATTAACAACCCCCCCAGCTAAAAGCTAGCAACACTGCTTGTTCATATTTCAGCCCTCCCTTTGTACATTTAATTTCAATAAGAAGATCGGCTTTAGCTAATACAGCAAAGTTTCTCTCTGGTCTTAAATGGTGATTTCCTGTTTAACTCATTAACACCTATGCTTGCTTGTGTCTTTCGGCTTTTCCCAGTTAAGGGTCGCCACAGCAGAACTCCGGTCCGCTAATGATTGGTAGTTGATTTTTACGTGCCGAGTTACCAGCCCTGATGCACAACCTTCAACGAAGGTACACCCATTCACGCATGTCTCCACACAGAAGACGATCTAGCTGAGAATTGAACCGGACAGCGTCTTACTGTGAGGCAACAATGGTACCGCAGCATCATTACCACGGGTTAACTCATTAACACCTATATGGTGTGAAATGTCACACCTCTAGCTTCCTGCAGACATCCTTACATTCCAGAGCATTTTCTCAAAAATCAACAAAGCACAAGATAAACAAATGTAGATATTTTGTGAAGAATAAAAGATATATACAAATATCAATGTTATCAGTAAGAAGCATTTTTTACAGTGTTAATACTGCATCCATAGAGTTTCCATGAATACTATAATGTATTACACAGCATGAAGCAGTACTATTATGCTCGAATATCAGTTAAATGACAGTCTTGTTTAGTGATACTATAGTGTGAGATCAGACCTTAACACCTCTTTGAAGGGTATTTAAGATACCTCTCAACCATTAAGCACAAGAAATCTGGAAAAAGACAAAAATAGTGGGGAATGAAGGCCAAAAATAATGGCAATTTTTAAATATTGCTTATAACTTTATAAAGTTGATAGGATAACAGTTCATCCATTAGTATGCTTTTTTTCTGAAGAGTAAAATTCAAACTTCTATCATAATTTAGAGACATCAATCTTCAGTGTTTTGCCACAAAACCACACATTTTATGATGAGCAGACCAAAAAATAGGAGGTAAAAACCTGGACAGTTGAGAAGTATGTTGTTTAATTGTTAAGCATCCCTTATGCTGTTAACATCTTGTCTGGTGCTATAGTAGTGCTGAACCAGGGTATTATTTAACTGATATTTCAGCATAAATAACTGGGTTCATTTCAACTCCCTTTCTGTCTGCTGTCTACAGTTCACCCACTGAAATGTTTTTGGGAACTAGCTGCTTCTCTTACACAGGCAATAAATAAAGTGATTCCCAACTGCATTACTGGATTTTAAAGCCAGCACAACACTTCTGGTTTTCTTTTTCTTTTTTTTGTTGAATTTAATTTCTCTGTAGCTAGTAGAACATAGAGGAGTCAAATCTCCACACACTACAAAGAACTATAATTAGATTGCTGATTGTAACTTGTAATTATGTGTTCTCAACATGGATGCCAGGAATTACCTCTTGAGCTTCACTGTGGTGAATTTCTTGTCATCCATGTCTAGAACACATAAGTAAGTTACAACTGGTGACCTGATCATAATCCTCTTCATAATGCGCAACAAACCCATCAGGCTAAAGTTTGATAAATTGTCATCACTTGGAAACTGCTCAAGCTAAACATATACTGTTTGTACACTTTTGTTAAACAGACACAAGCTTTCACATGATAGCAGCAAATTCCTCTCTGAGTGCATGTTTAATATGATCATAGGTTCACAGGAGGTTAATAGACTATTGGCCCTGAGGTCCTTATAAGCCTAGCCAAGAGTTTAGCCCATGTTTAGATAAGTCAGCATCTTGAGACCCTGTCCAGGAAAGATACAGGTAGAATCCCCAGAGTGTATTTTCTGTTTCCCATCCAGTTATCTAGATTACGCTTAAAAAGGGATAATGAGGTACTCTGCTTGACATGGAGAGGGAGTCTATTCCACAGATGGGGGAGTCTCTGGGACACAAATCTGTCCTGCCAGCAAGTCCTATTGATATCACAGACCAGGTTGAGATCGCGTGTATGGGTTGCTCAAGTGGAGCTTGACTTGCGGATATGCGGCAGTCCCATCAAGGCAGGGTCTGAGATTGCTTTGTATGCCAGACAAAGGTCACCTCTGAGGAGTCTGTATGAAACTGAGTAGAAGGACAGAGCTTTTAGCCTGTCTGTGTAGGGTAGGTGTTTGAGGCCTTGGATTCTACTGGTGAGGAACCTCTGTGGTCTCTCCATTTGCTGCATGTGCTTTGTGAGGTACATGCTGAAGGGGGTGTTGTACTCAATAATTGGCCTTATAAGGGAAGAATACAAGGATCTTATGACCTCTTTGTCCCTGGATGAAATACCCTTACTTATGAAGTGGGCCATGTAGAAAGCTTTCCATACAATGGAAGCAACATGGTGGTCAAAAGTCAGGTTGCTATCAACCTGGTTGCCCAAATCCCTCACTACTGATTGTGTACTTAGGACATTGTTATTAATGTGATAATATATGGGGACGTCACTCTCCCTAAAGGGGATGATGATGCATTTTTTGTCATTCAGCTTAAGGCCATGTTTCTGGCACCAGTCATTTATTTGGGTGAGACCCCCTTGGAGGACGTCCACATCACTTGGGGAATTGATGACTGCACCCAGCTTGCAGTCATCTGCACAGCTGGTCAGCCATAGCCCACTGGTTTTGGCCTGCACCTCAGAGTAGTATATCCTGAATAACAGAGACCCCAGTACTGATTCTTGGTGTACACCACTCATTACGGGTCTACTGCTTGAGGTGGCTTCCCTTATTTTGATTAGGTGGGTTCTAACAGCAATCCAGTTTGCTACCCATCTGATAACATATGGATTGATGCCTTGCTGAGAGAGTTTATCTAGGATTCATAGATTCATAGATTAGTACTAGGCTAACTGTCCTTGCAAGCCATTTTAAGCCTAGACAATTATCCCTTGTGAAACTCAAACCCTGCACTTTATGTGTTTGTAAGGCAAACACCTCAACCATTAGGTCACCCTCCCAACCTTACAACACTATGCCCAAATGGGGAATAGTGTCGAAGGCTTTGGCCAGATCAAGGTAGGTGGTGTGCACTGTCTTCCCCTCGTCCATGGCTTTGGTGTCTATCTCAAAGAAGTCGACCAGATTTAACAGAAATTACCTCCCCTTGACAAAGCCAAACTGTGTGGGGTTGAGTGTTTGGAGGTTGCCAAAATCACTGTTAATGAGGCCCATGATAGTCCGTTCCATGGCCTTGCAGATCAGGGTAGTTAGGCTGATGGGTCTATAATTTCCTGGATCGGTGGATGCTCCACCTTTGTGTAAGGGGATGGCAGTGGCTGTCCTGCACTCGGCTGGGACATAGCCAGTACTCAGGCTTTGGTTGAATAGGGTGCCTAATGGTGGTGCAAGTTCATGCCTGAGTTCATGTAGGATGCATCCTGGGATGTTGCAAGGGCAGTGATGACCTGTTCCCCAGAGATAAGGGGTGGGGGGCAGGTACTGGGGATGTCCTGATTTTCTGATGGGGGCCAGAGGGGAGAAGTTTTCACTGAATCTGTCAGCCAGTAGATTGACTATATCTACAGTGTTTGTGCATGATATTACAGCAATATGAAACTAAGTACTTAATTGTATAATTAGCAATATAAATGATGCTGAATATCTCTCAGGATATACAATTTACAATGCAAATATCAATAATAGTTTTCTTCAACAAAATGTAAGGTTTTACCTGATGCCATGCAGTAGTTTGTAAGTCACTTGTTTTTTGCAGTATTAAGTACACATGGAAATATTGCTTATTTTCATAATTACTAACAAACAAATAACATTATCTCCAGTACACTGTGAAGCAAATTTACACTGACAATTATTTTTTTGTCTGTCTCACACTGTGGTATTTCACACCTTACCTCTCAATGGCATGTACGTCTCTCAGTTATGAAAATAAGAACATACATATGAAATTCTGAATAATAATTGGTAAGCAGTGACCAATTTCTCTACTGCAAGACATTCTGAGTATTGTGTTACATCAGGTTTGCTCTGGTAGGCAGTTCTGAAAGCACTTCCTTATTCCTTTTGTTTTTTCTTTCTGTGGAAAAGGTAGTATTTTGTCTGTCTGAATTGCTGTCATAAAGGTAAGTTCTCTCTTTCTCTCCCTCTCTCCTCACTAAAGTTACTAGCCACTGCAGATGAAATAACCTCAGAAGTTCATACTTCTCCATGCTTTCAAAACACTGTTATAGTATATTTGTTCTGATAATCTCTTACTAGTCTGCCTACTGCAGTAGATGACCTCCTTTAATTTTTCTGTTGTTTCAAATAAAACCTGCCATTTAGCCCCAAATTTGTTTTCTGTAAAGGGACCAAAACTAGCGCCTACTCTCAAGCTTTAAATTCCCTGGTACTTGCATTTTTATCATACACTGCTTGTTTTGTAGCTTAGGGTCTTTCCATGTATTACCATACTATCACCACTTTCAGCCTATCATATATGTTGGTATAATGCTCTATCATACTTTTAAATGGGATTTCCTCCTCTTCCTAAATTACTCTGGCAATGGCAAACAGTTCCTGGCGGTGCCTTCCATGTAACAACTCAAAGAAACTGAACCCTTTTGAGGTAAAGACACTTCTCTAGTGGCAAACAGTAGGTATGGCATTAACTTACTTTACTTTTTGTTTTTTGATATTTTTCTCAACAGCTTTTTCAGCATGAACTTTAATGATTGGTTAAAATGCTGCAACTAATTCATCTGCCTGAGGATGGTGCATTGAGGTTTTTAACTGCTTGACCTTAGAGAATTGACACAGTTACTACATTTTTATGGACATCAACAAAATCCCCCAGACAATGCTTATTTCCTTAGGTATCCCTAATTTGGAAAATAAGATAACTCCCTAGATATAAGTTTTAGCACTCTTTGGTGGCAAACTTTCAGGGTACTTATTTGCATAATCAAAAATTACTAACATACTGAAATTGATTGCTAGATTTTACCAATATACCAACAATGCCCGTAGAAAAGCCTTCAAATGCCAGCTCTGTAACAGATGTTGGAATAAAATTATTTTCAAAAGCTGGATGTGAGGTTGTCACTTTGCATTCAATGCATCCACCATAGAGCTTCTTAGGTTCATAGACAGGCTCTCCTTGTGTACTAATCCTTCTTTTATGCCCAAGGTGGTTAATGAGTTGTCATTTAATCAGTCTATTAATTTGCTTACTTTTTCCCCTCTCCGCAATGTGACAGTGAGAGGGTGCTGCATACTCTGGATGTGCATAGACAACTCAGATTTTATTTGGATAAGACTAAGTCTATTAGACAAATCTGATCAGTTGTTTGTTTCTTTTCATTCGAGGTCCCTAGGATTAGCTGTATCCAAGCAAACTATTTTTCTTGGATCTCTAAGGCTATTTCTTTTTATTCTTTTCATAGTAAGAGCCTTCCTTCTTCTGTAAAGGCTCATTCTTCTAGAGCTGTGGCTTCTCTGGTGCTTTTTTTCAAGGGGTTGGATACTAATTCTATTGCTGAAGCAGCTACCTGGACTTCTGTGCATACTTTTACCAAGCAGTACACGTTGGATGGAATCTCCAGAGCTAGAGCTGGTTTTGCTAGAGCCATTCTTCATGGCTTTCTAGAGGCCTCTTCTGGTCCTTCCTCCTCCTCCTCCTCCCAAGTTTCTTCTTGAGCTTTGACATTCTCCCAATCATAAAGAATATTGCAACCAGTGAATGGAAGGACATAGTACAGTTGTGTAAAATCTTACCATAATGGTAGATGTCCATTTCATCACCATTGCAATATTCGCTCCCTTCCTCCTTCCCTCTAGTCCATTTTGTTCCTGGATGTACTGGTTACCTTTTGGGTTACTTGGATTGGTGTTCCTACTGGGGCAATCAGTTCTGAGGATGATATGTCCAGACATCACCTTTATTCCCTACGCTACATGAGGAGCATACGTGTGATGTTTGGCGTACCGTAAAGCAACAGTAAGCTTTGGTATACTGGCCGAGACGTCGGGCTGCCCAAGGCAGGGAATCACAAGTGTAAGGAATACTGCAACAGTAAAGGAAAGGACATCTACTGTTATGGTAAGACTTTACAAAACTGTACTTTTCATCACTCAACACCTCCCCACCTCTAGAACTGACTGCCCTGCAGGTGAAGCAGTGTGATATTCTATATTTTTTAAGATGATACCTAGATAATTGAAGGGCTACCCACACATTTACCTTGGGAATGACTGGCTTAGCCCTCCAGGATAAAGAGGTACAATAGCCCTAGGGTGGGTTCTGACAAGGTGTAAATGGTCACAAGACTCAATTGCTAAAAAAAGTCCTATGTACCCGATTGGTATAGGTAACTGCAAAATCTGAAGAGACAAAATGTGGCAGAGAAAACCTACTTGGTTGGTTCCTTAAGTGTGCAGCTGATAATGCTGCAGTACATGGCATTGTGGCATATACCTTCAATGACCACCTGCCTACATTTGCTGATCATGGAAGGATCTGAAAAGCACATCACTATTCCTTTTCTATAAATGTGAGGAAATTCAGTGACAATAAATGCATGCATCCTTATACTCAGTATATAGATTGAATTCCCTGCCTCACCCTTTCTCTAGACTATGCAGCTGAATATTTCATCTCAGCATTTTTTCATTCATCAGCAACTTGCTATAAATATAAGGTAACTGATAATCTAAAATGAATATATACCCTGGATCACACCAGAGATTAAGACACTGATGTCATACAGACACAGTCTAGGGAATCAGTACTGCATTCACAAAGGCAAAGGATATATAGTCACTAAGCCATCTGAGCTGTGTTATTGCCTGTTATTTCATTCATATCTACCATGCTGCTTTAGCAGGTGACTGTTCCTTGTCTGGAGTGTTAGTGGTGTGGTTGATCTTCAGCTGACACATCTAAAGTGCAGATGGTAAACATTACAATTTCAACAATTTAACTTTAGTAGCTTAAATGTGAGAGAATGGCCTTTTATTAAATATTTAAGGCCAAAACCTGCTGCACTTCTTCCTTTTAAATCTATTTTCTCACATTTAAAAGATACATTAAAAAGAATACCAAGTAATCCCTGTTTAGCCTTCTAGCTCATAGGCATGTCAGAACTCATTAGCACAAATGCTGGCAGGAATTAACCTCTTTAGATAAGGTAAAATCTCTTAAGAAGTCTATGATACTGAACAGGATGAGACAATACTTTACAACCCATAAAATAAATTGCAGAAGCTACTCAGGGCAATTCTGCTCAGGAGTGCATAACTTTTTACACACCATCAGATTAGAACTTCTCAGTTGTTCTCCCATCATGATTTCTGCAAAAAAAAAAACAGACAAACTAATTAGTGCTTTCACCCGACTAGGGCATCTTCAGAGTCAGTTAATAAAATATTAACAAGCCTTTATAAATGAAATTCAAATAACATTGTAACCAATGTGCATTCAAATACAATAAAATAAAATTGTTGTCAATTGTCTTGAGAGTTAACTCTTGCTGGTACAACAAAATTTCACTTGTCAAAAAGTTTGCCACACATACAACACAAACATTTTACAATATACTGTTCGATTCTCAGCTAGAGCGTCTTCTGCGTGGAGACATGCGTGAATGGGCGTACTTTCGTTGAAGGTCGTGCGTCAGGGCTGGTAACTTGGCACATAAAAATCAACTACCAATCATTAGCGGACCGGAGTTCCGCTGTTGCGACCCCTAACCGGAAAAAGCTGAAAGACACAACAACAACAAAACATCCTTCCTTTGAATATCCCTTGTATTCCTTTGTTGCAAAATTACAAACTTTTCAAATACATAATGCTTTGTGTTTTAATATACATGCCAAAGATAAGGTATCATTAATGCCAGGCCATATGCTGGCTTCTAATCTAATTTGCCATAGGCATTCTCTAACTTCAAGCAAGTTTTTGTAATCTGTATGTGTACCTGTTTTCTGTCTCATTAAAGCTGTTGGTGATTTTACTTTTGCATCACCAGTATTTTCTTTTTACAAGTTAAAATCTCGGTTTTGGACTGGAAACTAATTATTGCCCATTTTGAGAATTCAATACCTAAAATTACTTTTATCACTTTTGACCCCAGCCATTAGCTTCTGTTCCACATTCTACAACAAATCCGCTCGTTACAATTCAAAATGGCCAACTTATCCTCATCAATGAATTTGCTGAACTGGTGCCATGCAATAATGATGCATTTACTTAAATCGGTCCTATACTGTCCTGTTAAAAAAGGTATGTGTAGTATCAATTAACAAGGGATTGTAATTGTATCTGTTTATTACGAACATTATAAATTGGCTCCAGGTGTGAGTGTGCTCGCGAGTGTGTGATGTAGAAGAACTACCAAGGATAAAACAGCACATAGAAGAGTCATGGTCTTGGGGGCATGACACTGACAAGAAGTGAGGCAATAGCCTGTTCTTATTAATGTAGTGAATTGGGTGGGGATAGCCAGCTCCTGGTAAAAACTGAAAGCACTTGATTCCTAACAGTAAAACCAGAATAATTCAGGAGACGCCAGTAATCAATATCCAAAAATGCACACAGAGAAGTATAGATGGTACAACATTTTGGTAAGATACTGTATACCAAAGCCAATGACTTGTATGATTCCAAAGTTCTAGTGATCATTTCAAAGTACACAGCCTTAAAGTAAGTCAATTTGATTATCTTTAAAAAGTTGTGTCCATAAACATTGATGAATTATGACCACTATGTTAAGTTTGTCATAATTCAAAATAATCAGGGGACTGACTTGCACTAGGTAACCATGATAATTATGACAGACTCTACCAGAAGAGCTACAGCCTGCTGGCCAGCCCCATCTGGGCAGCTGCTATACTAACTAATTTTCAAACACCCAAGACACGCACTCTTGAGCTAGCCTATAACAGCACTCTCTGCAATGCTGCTGGAAAGTGTTTGTGATCTCATCTATGCAAAAGCTTAACTAACTTACCTTGCTAGTTTTTAAAATTGTCTGAAGCTTTCCAAGCTAATAATTGCTCACAGGCTATTACACTCCATTAACTACCCTTCATTAACTAAAATACTGAGCTGTATGCTCTGCCCAACTTTTTTACTTCACTGGTGTCTGCTTAGTACAAGTCAGTCCTAGCAGGAATCAAGAAGAGCCATCCTCTTGTATGTAAATGTCAAAACAAAGAAGCTAGCCTATTCTGAATACATAGCAACTTGCCAATAGACAAGACACCAACAGGCCATGAAGCCTTACCTACTCAACAGCAAACATTGCAATGGTGAGTTTACTTGACCTGGTTATTTACTAACAAATCTCTCTCCACTTTTGTAGTTTATATGTCTTTTTTGTTGAATTTCTGCCTTACATCCTGTCATCTCTTACAATCTTCTGAATTGAATTCACATACCATATACATTAAGCCAGATCCTGTGTTTTATTCACTCACTTCATAGCTTCTCACTCTAACCCTTCATATTCTTGATATTTTTATATGCCTTATAACTCTAAATAGGTGCTCTTCCAAATCTCCTTTCCTGCACTTCTGCATTTCTGTTATACTCCTTACCTCGTACTATCATACTTATTCCCTTCCTTTACTTGTTCTTATACCGTTCATGGCTTTTAGATTAGTGTATTTGAGGTTATTCTGCCTTACTTTTAACACCTCATCTCTAAAAACATCCAATATACTTTATTTAAGATTGTTCTCAGTTACTCTACTGGCGAGGGGCTACCTGCAAGCTGATGGCCCAGGTGTAATGACTGCAACAGTGAATACACTCAAACATTTGCATTTATGGTAAGTGTACACAACTGTACTTTCCATGGACCTGAACCTTATTTATGACTTTAGTAGAATTTGATGGAGAGACAGATTAGAATCCCCAAGACTACCTCCTCTATGGAATAAACTTCCTATCATTGTAAAATAAAGCCTCTCCCTCACTCTCTTCAAAAAGAATTTGGAAAAATGGATGGGTAACCATAAATTCACTTCTGGGGTACTACCCATGTCCTTTATCCATCTTTATCCCATCCCTTATCTAGGGAATTAAGATATAGTATTGTCATATCCTGGGTGGTACAGCGGTAGTGTTGTTGCCTCACAGCAAGAGGTTCTCCTGTTCGATTCATGGCTGGAATGCCTTCTGTGTGGAGTCTGTATGTCCTCCCCGCGGTCAAGTAGCCTCCGAAAGACATGCGTGAATGGGTGTGCCTTCGCTAAAGGTTGGGCATCAGGCTGGCAACTCAGCACTATAAAAAAAAAAATCTACTGCCAATCATTAGCGGACCGGAGTTCCGCTGTGGCAACCCCTTACCAGGAAAAGCCAAAAAGACAAACATTGTCATATCCTGGGTACTCTAAATTGGCCCTAGGCATGAGTGTGTGCATGTGGGTGCCTTCTGTGGAAGGTTGGGCGCCGAGCTGGCAACTCAACACCATAAAACTCCACTGCCAATCATGAGCAGACAAGGTGATCTGCTGTGGTGACCCCTAACTGGGAAAAGCCGAAAGAAGAAGAAGTCAGTTACTTTAATATGCATCCTGCACCCCTACTCCACTGCCACTGAGCATGTGTCATATAGTCACATCTACTCCACTGTCACTGAGCATGTGTCATATAGTCGCATCTACTCCACTGTCACTGAGCATGTGTCATATAATCGCACTACTCCATTGTCACTGAGCATACATCGCATAGTCGCATCTACTCCATTGGCAATGATCATGTGTCATATAGTTGAATCTGTTCCACTGTTACTGAGCATGTGTCATATAGTTGCACCAACTCCACTGCCACTGAGTGTGCATCATATAGTTGTAACCTCTCCACTGTCACTGAGCATGTCATATAGTTGTACCAACTCCACTGTCACTGAGCATATATCATATAGTTGTATCTACTCCACTGTCACTGAGTGTGCTCCATATAGTTGTACCTACTCCACTGTCTCTAAGCATGTGTTATAAAGTCGCACCTACTCCACTGTCACTGACTGTGCCACATATAGTTGTACCTACTCCACTGTCACTGAGCATGTGTCATATAGTCGCACCTACTCCACTGTCACTGAGCATGTGTTATATAGTCGCACCTACTCCACTGTCACTGAGCATGTATCATACATTTGTACCTATTCCACTGTCAATGAGTGTGTGTCATATAGTTGCATTTATTAAGCAGATCATCAAGTTTCCTGAACAAAACACCAAATGTATTATTTCTGCATTTGCTGTTTTTTGTATATACCAGTGTTATAGGTTCATACGTAATTACTAGGCTGGCTGCCCTTGCAGGCCAGTTTAAGCCTGGCCAATTTCCCTTTTTGTGCTCAAAATAATTTACCACATTTGCTTATAGATATAGATTTGCCTTAACCATCCCAGGGTAGACATTAAAATATCACCCATAATGAATGAATAACTGGGATCATACCACAGATAATTTGAGGGACCCCCCCCAATGCATGGAATAAATTATTTAGGAGCTGCCACTGTCCATTAGTACAGGGGGCAGTCCTGAGGTAAATTTTCTGTTTCTCATCTATAGATCTAAGTTGCACTTATATTGACAGGGACGAATTTTCCTTTTTATGTGGATGGGGAGTCTGTTCCACAGCAGCTTTATCCGCTCTGAGATATACCTGTTCCTCCTTACCATTCTTTTGATGTTACAGAAGAGGTTTAGATCCCTAGACAGAGTATTTTCTGATGCCATTTGACTTGCTAATGTCCAGTAAATCCATCAGTAATGGGTCACAGGATGCTTTGTATGACAGATTGGCCTAATGAGAGCTGAGTAAAGGAGGACTATAAAATCCTTAGATCTAGACATAATCCCTTTGTATATAAGCTGTGCAATATAAAAGAACTTTCTTACAACTAAAGACACATAGGTTTATAGGTTCATAGGTTCATTGCCACCTATTTTCCGTTTCTGTGAGACCCCCATCTTGTGATGTATGGGTTAACATTTAGGCTTGTCAGGCGGGGACACCATCAGGTCCCATGGATGCTGTGTTTTGCCGATGCATCGTATGCGTGCCACCAGTCTTAAGGTAGTTTTAAGGGAAAATTTGAAGAGTGGACTTTAGGTAGCCCGAATAGTTTAAACCTGCCTAACCGGCGCTGCCCTAGTGTGAACCTGTATCTGAATTGTGTACATTGCTTTTATTTTTCCTTAGATAATTTGCTCTAAAGTACCAAACAACAGTCATCATAGTACATTTATTGTAAATATAAATCTTTTTCAGCTGTTGTCTGCCAACTTTTGAGACATGGCCGTGCCTTCATGACGCTCATAGGTTTCAATGAATGCAGTAATGAAACAGATATCAGCAAAAGCCTTGCTCTCTGTATGCCATCAGTTTCAAGTGTTGTGCAGGAGGAGCACCTGCAGATGGCGGTCAGCATAATAGCAACAATAGAAAAGGAGGTGTAATTCACAAGAGACATCAGCAAGCAGTGTGTGTTGGAGATGAAGCATCAGCAGAAATGTGATGTGGAAGAAAGCACCAGTAGATAGTTTGTTACGGTGAGAAGTATCAGCCAGTGGAGTACTGCATAAGGAAGAACTAGCAGATGTTCTACAGAAAGAAGCAGAATGTATTATGCAGATAAAAGGACCAAAAGATAGTGTATATGCAGGAAGCTGTACCAATAGACGGTGTGCTATGGAATACAAGATTGTTTCATAAATTCAGAGCAGTATAGGAGAGGGGCAGTATTCCATAGAAAATTAAACCACATTTTTAGTCATGCTATTTTTGTCCATTAAGTTGGAATTCAAAGCTGTAACAATGCAGTTAAAAAATCACAAGATTCAACGAGGAGAGACTGTAGAAAACAAAGACCACGCCTCTTGGGCAAACCATGGGCATGTTGTCAGTTTCTTGGTCTACCCTTCCTTCTCATTAGTCAAAAATGTTTATTTGAAGGGAACATAAAATGTTTACAGCTTTTAGGCCATCACATCTTCTGCATTGAAATGTTGTGAAAATGAATTCCCCATAAGAAAATTATTTTCAGTTTTGGTTTGTACTGATTCTTTGCCAGCAACTAGCCATAGAAATCAAAAATTTCTGCAAAAGAATTGCACCTTTTCTGTATAAATCAATGAGGAAATAAATATAAATGCATACTTTTATTTTCACCATGTAGATCTGAGACATGACTTTGCATTTGAAGAGCGGCATAATGACCGAGAACGTTATCTGTAATAAAAACATGGCAAGCTTGTCTCCCACTTTTCAAAGCCTGTTTAATTATAGGATGCAAATTAAACCACAAAGTCACATGCAGTTCTATCCTGCTGGTCTGTTTCAAATTATAATGCAGCAGGAATACTGAGTCTAATTCTGCTAGCCTTAATGAATCATTTGGATAATATTAATGCCCTTATCCACAAAGCACATAATTAGCACCCATCCACATTGTGTTTCTATGCAGCTATGTATTAATTTTGCTGTGAACAGATATAAGTTCCATTACTCAGAGATTTGCAATTTTAATTTATTTAAAACATGGATTTCATTTTTACATTTTACCTTTAAACTCATTTTACAATCAAGACAGCCCAATGACTAATATAATATTTCCACATTTAGGGAATGCAGAAATTCACAGTAAAGGGGATATTTGTAACTGTGTACAAATGGATAATGAATATATGATGACTTTGTTTTGCAGCCACTCTGCAAGACCTCTGAGTCACTGAACTCGCACACATTTTCCCTCAGTCTGAGGAGCCCCTAACACCCCTTGGCAGCTTTTAAGGAAAATTAACTCTCCCAGTCCATTGGAGAGGAGCATGACAGCTTCACTGTGTGACTGTTTCCTAACTGTTGCCACTATACCACACAAGCACATCCCTCTGACTTAGACTTCACATACTGCACCACCCAGAACTGCCACTGGGTGTTGTTCATGTGGTGGGCTAGGTCACCACCCTCTCCCCCAGGATAGGTGAATCATATACCATTCACTCCCATCCTATCTCACTATTTTCTCAAGCTCCCATGCCCACTAATGAAGCATATATGATTTGGGGTCACACTGCTGGAGACATCATATGATGACACTTTAATATTCCCACAAAAGGACAAAATGTAGTTCTCTACTGAAAGTAGATAAGACAAGTTTCACACAAATAAATAATGCACAGAGGAAGGCGTGTATGGGAAAGAATGAAAGCTACTGTGCTTGTATTGGATTTGAATTGTGTGACTACTGACGGGTAAAGTTTAAGGGGAAAAAGCAGAGCTGGTGAAAGATGTTGCACTTTGTCTATCCTTGAGCTTCCATTCTATAACTTCCCATAGTATGTCATGTTCTCCCTCCTTCCCATACTCAGAATATGCCACTCTTCCTTTCTTCCTTCTCTTTTGTGAAAAAATGAAGAATTCATTGTACATAGCTCCTTTCTTTATCATTAATTTCCCCCTCTTGACCAGTCTCTGTAAAACTGTCCTGATCTTCCTTTTTACCAATTTGAATGCAGAATCCATTTTTCTATCAATTACTCCTTTCATTCAAAGATCTGTCTTTGACTAGCTTATATTTGTAGATCTTTTTTAACTTTCTCATACCTCTTACAGTCACAATCCTCTCCACTCCTCTCTAACTCCTGAAATCCTCTTTTTTTCATGGATAGCATTGATAAGCTCTCTCACTAATCTCAATGTCCTTTTTCTTCTCTTTTCTTCCCCTTGGATCCTTTTTCTAGCCCCTATCCCATACCTGTCTGCATTTACATACTCATTTTAATTCAGTCTTTCTCTGAAGTCTTCTCCACCCTCCCATCTCAGAATAATTCTTCTATCTTAACATAGTATGTTCTTCCCTAATCCCACACTTGGTGTTGTTTGCCCATTGAACCAGACTATTGCATGGTCACTGTTGGTCAGGGTTAGCTTTACTTCAGTGCCTCCAACCCCCCCTCATCATTTCCATATTGTCTAGCAGTTTAATGCAGAATATTATGGTTGCGAAAGAGCTTCATCCTTCAGTCTAGGGTTTGATTTACTGAATCTCCATTTGTTCCATGTAGCTCTGACAAGTCACTTTGCTAAACTGTGTTCTCTGACTCTCTGTGAAATGACAGTCTGTGTGTAGTAGGTATACATAGTTAAAAAGAAAAACACATGCAGTGTCCAGTAGCTAAGCCTATTCGTGTATCTTCCTTTATTACTGAATGAAATATTGGTCTAGTAGTTCTAGCATTTAAATCTCTCTCTCCTTATATGGATGTTTAGCTGTACCATTTTGCTTCTGGAAAATTAAAATCTGCTATCATAATAATTATATTACTTACTCCAGGAACTTATTCTTTTCATTACCTGCTCATCAGACTATATGTCAGCATCCTGTGGTTCATACATTCTGTCTTAAGAACCAGCTGCATGTCACTAGAGCACCTGAGTGATCGTTTTCCCTCACTTCTCCTGAAAGCCACTTTTCATCTTTAACTTTTACTCCCCTGTCTTGCATCTTTCTGTTGTTGGTCATTTGAATACAGTATTTATTGACTTTTTTTTTAATTCATAATGCCTATTGTATTCTCATGCTAACTGTTCCTCCTAGGTACATTTCCTAAATTTTACCTTGGTTTTCACTGTGGAAAGGAAGAGGAATGTGCCCTATTAGGAGAAGAGTAGGGCAACATAAAGACAAAGTGAATAAGTGAATGAAAACCTGAGGAGAGCAGAATGATATGTAGAAGAAACTTACTGCTCTAAAGGTTATGATACAGGGACAGGAGGGCTACCTTGTAGTGAACTCAGGAATATAGTCAAAATGAAGGCAGATCCCTTTTGGAGATCTTTAGCAGATCAGCAGTGTTAGAGAACTAGAAGATGACAAAAGTAGTATCACTGTATGCACTCTGGTAGGCAAAAAATATCTGGGAAAATAAAGGCCTGTGATCATACTAAAATAGCAAGGAAAGTCATGCATAAACTTTCAAGGGGAATTTTAGCTTCTTTCCTGGTGGGTAAGTGTCCCCCAGATGCAAGTAAGTATAGGCTTATTGCAAGATAGTGCTACCATTTGAATGCAATCCTGTCTTATGACTGCTTTGGAGGAGAACCTGAAATGCAACTACCATTATGTAGCACTTACCTGGATTTAAATCAATACCTTTAACATGCCCCAGCAAGTGTACCTGACAGGAAACCTCTGTGAGATGAGGTGGGAGAAAGTTATGGAATTGTATCCCTGCATTTTAAACAGGACATGGATGAGTCCTTTAATGGGGTCAATGTCATAAATGAAGTAACTACTGAAGAACTATTTATGTCAACCATTTGTTCTGCACTCTTCAGTGCTCTTCAAATATATTTGAAAAATAACAGATAACATGATTAACTTCTTCAGCAATGCCAGAAAGATAGGTGCAGTAGTAGTATGAAATAATTTGAAAAGACTGATTTGTTGGATGGAATAATGTCAGCAGGGGTTCAGCTCTGGTAATGAGTCATCAGTTGAGGGTGTAACATATTTGTGAAAATCTTTAAAATATATGAATCTTCACCTTTATGAAGTTCCATGAGCATATCATTTGGTCTGTTTTCCTCTGTACAGTTGTGTTGTCAATTGATGAAGGTGGTAACATGCAATTATACATCTTATGAATCATTTTTTATTTATAATAAAATATTATTGTGACAATATAAGGTACTGCCAGTACAGCTAGCTGGAATTCTGTAAATACTTATATGTAATTTGTGTATATCCAACTGATATGCACAGATGTTTGTGCCAAAAAGGTATTTGTAAAGTGCTTGTACTTGAAATGTATCCACAGTGTGCCCTACTGGAGAGAACAGAAATGTACATGCACTATTGTAACTGTTTAAATGTATATGTTTTAACAGAGGAAACTGGAAGGTTAACCTCAGTCAAGCAAACTTTAAAATATATCTGAAATTCAATCACTTTATGGACTAGGCCATAAAGATGCTATCTCACAGGTTTCAAAGCAGTCAGAGACACAAAGTCTGTACTAGGAAGCTTCCTGTATTGTCTTTGGGGTGAACTAATTACTACTCTGGAATCATGGATGAATGAAATTGTTTTTCATTCATTCATTTTTATTCATTCATTAGTACTAAGCTAACTGCCCTTGCGAGCCATTTTAAGCCTAGCCAATTATCCCTTGTAAGACTCAAACCCTGCACCTTGCATTTGTAAGGCAAACACCTTAACCATTAGGCCACACTCCCAACATGGCTTGCAGTACCTGCCACAGATCTGAGCAAAAGCCCTTGTGTGTGTATTTTTACAGGTAGGTGTTAAATCCTGCCAGCACCCAGCAATGGGGGTTTGCATGGGATCTAGAAGTCAGATGACCAGAAGTGATGTCGTTCTGCAAGCTATCCCAGAAGTAATGTTTTAGATATTGTTTTTCTTTACTTCTCTGAGTCTGTCCTTCATTGTTTTCTTAAATATTCCTGTGATTTTGAGCTCTGATATTGCTGAAAATATATATACTTAGTATTTTCTTGTTTTTTTTAAATTTATTATTAAATATATTTAAACCTTTCATTGTGGCTGATCTTTCTAGAGATATTTACGTTTTAAGAGTATTTACATATTTATTTGGTGACACTGTGTGGGCAACTGCTAATAGCCTTGCTGTCAGTCAATCTGCTATTTATATTAATATTTCACTCAGTATATGAGGTACCCTTGTAAGGGCCATAAGGTAAATGGCCTGGTCTGGTGGTGGTGGTAACTACCATATAATCTGGGCAGAAAGGGGCATAGCTAGTAAATCTGTGCCAGCCTTTCTCAGACGTGTGTGTGTGTGTGTGTGTGTGTGTGTGTGTGTGTGTGTGTGTGTGTGTGTGTGTGTGTGTGTAAATCAAATCTCCAAGAGTGTGTGTGTCAGCTACTTGGGCAGGGACACGAAACACTGGTTGGACAGAAAGGGTACCGGAGGTCTTGGCTTGGACACTCAGCTGAGAGTTCATCTCTATAGCTATGCCAGTGAGGATTCTTATTGGGCATCTGAAGAAAGAGGGAGAAACCAGCCCAGGAATAACTGTGTTCCCCATGTGCTCTTAAGGGAAATTGTGCTTAACTGTGCTTGATGCAGAGAGCTGCATATGGAGATACTGTGTGTTAGTGTGTGTTTGTGTGTGTGTGTGTGTGTGTGTGTGTGTGTGTGTGTGTGTGTGTGTGTGTGTGTGTGTGTGTGAGTGTGTGTGTGTATATACCAGTTATTCCCAGTGAACATCCACCACTGGTGCCAGCGGTGAGGATTGTGGCTCCTTGATTACTGGTCCAGAGGTGGGGTGTCGCATATTGGTTGGCAGTGGTGGGGTCACCACATCACATATTGGTAACAGTGGTGTGGATATTGAACTTCTGTAGCCTGTAAGCAGCTGTCACTAAAGAAGGTGTTTGTACTGTCAAGCAGCCACACAGTGAACATTCAGACTTTCATATCAAAGCAGTTTTATTTATTTACTTTTGTTACTTACTTAGTCAGGGAGAGCAGGCAAGGATGTCAGCAGAGGATTATAGCAAGCTGACAATGGCTGAGATGTGCCAAGCCAAAGGACTGGGACATGCCAACCTGACTAAAGAGGAAATTATTGCAGCCTTAATCACAGCTGTATCACAGACCAGCAACCAGGAAGACAACCAGACTGGCATTGGGGATGTACAGCTCTCAGAAACAGGACAGTTCAACTTTTCCTCAGAGGACTTAAAAATCAATCTGGAGTTAAAGACATTGGAGTCCAAACATTTGGAATTAGAATCAGTAGAGAGACCGTGGCATTTGGAGGCTGAATAAAATGAGAAACTACGGCATATGGAAGATGAAGAAAATTACAGGCAGAGGCAACATGAAATGGAAATGCTGACTCTTTGTCAGGGTCATGGACGTAATGGGGAAAGTAGTAACTGTACCCCAAAAGTAATAAATGTCAGTAAACTTCTTCCTCAATACCAATAAGGTGGTAATTTTGATAGTTTTATTCATATATTTCAAACAGTATGCAAACAGTATAATGTTGACCCAGGGCACTGGGTACAGTTCCTGACCCCCTTACTTCATGGTAGAGCTGTAGCTGCTGTTTCTAAATTGTCTGATATTGATTATTGAGAGTATAACAAAGTAAAGAAATGTTTATTAGTGTTTTAAGTTAACAACTGAAGCGTACAGAAAATTTTTGTGAGTAAAAACGCAAGGCAGATGAAAGTGTATGTGATTATATTGCTGAGTGAAGCACTTATTTTTAAAGGTGTGTGAGTGGGTGTCAGGTCACCTCTTTTGAAGGGTTTTCAGACCTTTTGGTGAAGGAAGAAGTCCTTAGCACTTTGTCTGAGGACATGAGAATCTGCTTGGCAGATAGGGAATGCAATACCGCAGATGAGCTGGGGAAAAAAGGGGATCTCTACTTAGCAAGCAGGGCATCACTGCACATGAAAGGGATACCCAGTGCTGCACATGGATATAAGGGAACCCATTGTGAGCAGCCTAAGCCATCCCAACAGAGTCCATCAGTAAGAGAGGAAGCCACTAGTTCAGGTACAAGGCCAAAATCAGGGGTTAAATGTTTTAAATGGAACCAGTGGGGCCATGTATCATATACATGTCCATTGAGGCAAGGTGATGAACAAAAGGTAGGGGAGCCAGCAAGTGGGAAAACAGAATGCCAGTGGTAAGTTATCTAGAGACAACTAGGGTACCAAACTACCACAACAGGTTATATCTTATCTTAGTAGATGGGAAACAGGCCACTGCTAAGAGAGACACAGGCTCTGACCAAACCATTGTGAAGCCTGCAATGGTTAAAGAAGAGCACTACATGGCTAGGCAGTCTACTCCAGTGAGAGCTTTAGGAGGGAGCCCATTACAAATACCTTTGCCTAGGGCTCAACTTGACTGGGAGGGGGAAAAGGAAACAAGCAAGTATGTATGTTTGAGGATATCCCTGCAGAAGTCCTGATAGGGAATGATTTTGATAATGCAGTATCTTGTGTGTATGCAGTTACATGCCGTCAGGCTTGGAGACAGGCATGGGGGTCTGCTAGCCTTCAGGGGACCCAGACAGACTGCACATTTGAAGCCAGGACTGGTGAGGTAGCTACTTCAGGGAGAGAGCTACCCTGTAGCAGTGAGACTGAAGGTGTGCCACAGCTGCTGCTGGTTACTGATGTTGCCTTGGACAGAGTGACTGCAAGGGCAGAGGTGAGTAGTAGTACCTAGGCTGACAGTAAGGCACCACTGTCAGAGGATACCAGACTTCCTGTGGAAGGGGAGTTGGGAAGGGTTACAAAGAGAGCTGTGACAGGCTAAGCTTTCAGACCTCACATTACAAAGCTTGAGGGAGGTAGCTAGGGAAGCACTCAAAAAAAAGGGGATTCTGTGTACTGGAACAAAGGTTATTGTAAAGAGAATGGACACCTGATGGAGGACTAGAGGGTGAGAGAATACAGGAGTTGGTAGTGCTGTGACCCTATTGTCTGGCACTTCTAGCCATAGCTCATGACATTCCCTTTTCAGGTCATATAGGCATAAAGTATACCAAGAGATGTATTATGCAGAATGTTTATTGGCCTGGGATTGCAAGGGATGTAACAGGGTACTGCAGGATCTGTGAGCAGTGCCAAGAAGTAGGCAAGGCAGGAGACAAGGTCAAAGCTGCTTTGGTGCTTTTGCCTGTGATTGAGGAGCCATTTCAGAGGGTAGCTATGGGTATTGTGGGACCTCTAAGTGCCCCAAGTTCCACAGGAAAGAAGCACATTCTAGTGGTAGTTCATTATGCTATCAGGTACCCTGAGGTGGTGGCCCTGTCCTACATTGAGGCAGAAAAGGTGGCAAATGCTTTGTTAGAGATTTTCAGCAGGATAAGTTTCCCAAGAGAAATACTGACTGACAGAGGTACTAATTTAATGTCAGATCTGCTGGCTTGTCTGTGGAAACACTGTGGGGTGAAGCACCTAAAGACCCCCCTACCATCCCTAGACTAATGGTCTTGAGGAGAGGTTAAACTCTACACTAAAGGCCATGCCATGGGCATTTGCAGATCAGTTTAAGAGGGAGTGGGACAAATATTTTCCCCATTTGTTATTTGTTTACAGAGAGATACCCCAGGAATCCACATGATTTTCACCCTTTGAGTTGCTGTATGGGCATAAGGGAAGGGGACGTTTAGATTTGATTCGTGATAACTGGGAGGGTGAGTGCAAATCCCACAAAGTGTCTGTTGTGGCATATGTCCTAAACCTCGGGATGAGGGTCAGGGAACTAATGGGCTTGGCCAAGGATAAACCTGGCAGAAGCCCAACAGCAGAAAAAGGTCTGGTATCACAGGAATGCTTGAGCCAGAGAGTATGCTGTGGAGCAGGAGGTTATAGTTCTCATTCCTGTCAGACAGAGTAAGCTGCAGGCAGCTTGGGAGGGACCCTATAAAGTGGTAAGGAAGGTCAGTGCTGTTAACTACATGGTAGAACTACTAGGCAGGAGGCATGGGCACAAATTGTACCATGTTAACACCATGAAATCTTACGATGATAGGGAAGCCCTGGTGATAAGTATTTGACGTAGAAGGCAGGAGGAGTGTGAGGGGGATCTATAGCTACAGCAAGCTAGCCAGCAAAATCCCAAGTTACTATGGTGTAACCTAGGACTGCAGGCATATGATATGAGAGTGCAGCACTGTACTGGGGTCACCAATGCCAAAGCAGCTGGGATCTCAAGACAGGGTATGGTGTAGTATATTCCCAAACAGGCTCATTCCTCTCAAGCAATGTTTCTCAAGAGGCACTTGAAAAACTAGCTTGAGTCTTTGAAGGGGGGAGAGACATGACAATATGAGGTACTGCCAGCACAGCTGGAATTTTGTAAATAATTATATGTCATTTGTGATATCAAAATGATTTGTACAAGATGCTTGTGTTACACATGCATTAGAACTGTATGTCATGTGTATATCCAATTGATTTGTACAGATGTTTGTTTTGAAAAGGTATTTGTAAAGTACTTGTATTTGAAATGTGTCCACAGTGTGCTCTATTGGAGAGAACAGAAATGCACATGCACTATTGTAACTGTTTAAATGTATATGTTTTAACAGAGAAAACTGGAAGGTTAACCTCAGTTCAGCAAACTTTAGGATATATCTGAGATTAAATCACTTTACAGGCTAGGCCATAAAGATGCTATCTCGTAGATTTCAATGCAGGCAGAGACACAAAATATGTACTAGGAACCTTTCTGTATTGTCTTTGGGGTGAACTAATCACTACTCTGGAAGCATGGGGGTATGAAATTGTTTTATAGCTTCCAGCACCTGCCACAGATCTGTGCCAACACCCTTGTATGTGTATTTTTAGAGGTAGGTGCTAAATCCTGCCAGCTTCCAACAATGGGGGTCTTCATGGGTACTAGACGTCAGATGACCAGAAGTGATGTCATTGTGCAAGCTATCCCAGAAGTAATATTTTAGATATTGTTTTGAGAAGTCTCTTAGTGAGACTGAGCATTCTGTATTCTGTCTTGAGCCTGACAAGGAGTAGGACCATTCACCACATCATCTGCCTTGCTCTATTAAGTAAGTAGGGAATAGTAATTCTCTTAGATTCAGTCAGGAATATAGTGAAGCTTACTTTGATAGTGTTTTTCTTTATTTGACTGAGTCTATCCTTCAGTGTTATTTTAAATATTTCTTGATATTTTGAATTCTGATGTCACTGTGAATATATACATAGTATTTTCTTGTTCTTTTATTATTTACTATTAAATATATTTAAACCTTTCCTTGTGGATGATCTTTGTAGAGATATTTATGTTTTGAGAGTATTTGCATATTTATTTGGTGACACTAAGTGGGCCACTCCTAATAGCCTTGTTCTTTGTCAGACTACAATTTGTATTAATACTAATTTCACTCAGTATATTTGGTACCCTTGTAAGGGCTTTAAGGTAGCAGGCAGGAGTGTCTGGTGGTGGTGGTAACTATGGCATAGTCTGGGCAGAAAGGGGCATAGCTAGTAAACCTGTGCCAGCCTTTTCCAGGTGTGTGTGCGCATGTATAAATCAAATCTCCAAGAGTATGTGTGTGTGTGTGTGTGTGTGTGTGTGTGTGTGTGTGTGTGTGTGTGTGTGTGTGTGTGTCAGCAACTTGGGCAGGGAGATGAAGCAGTGGTTGGACAGAGAGGGTGCTGGAGGTCTTGGCTTGGACACAGCTGAAATCTCAACTCTATAGCTGTGCCAGTGGGGAGACTTATTGGGCATCTGGAGAAAAAGGGAGAAACTATCCCCGGACTGTGTTCCCCATGTGTTCTTAAGGAAAATTGTGCTTGACTGTACTTGATGCAGAAAGCTGCATCTAGAGATTCTGTGTGTTTCCCCATTATCCTCCCAGGGAACATCACCCACTGGTGCCAGTGGTGAGGACTGATACTCCTTGATTACTGGCACAGAGGTGGGGCATCACAATTATCTCTCTCTCTGTATATATATATATATATATATATATATATATATATATATATACATATATAAAATACTGTATCAGAAGTAATTACAAAAGTCATTTTATAGATGTTATGCATTTTAGACAGGGAATAAGGGCTTTTTAGATTATATCTGAAAATCACTGGATTGTACTTTATAGCACAGTCTTTTGTTTGTGAAATGGTGCAGCTACAAAATCCAGTAGAGCTTTCTTTCCAGGAAAATGTGTCTGACAACCTTGAAATGTGACTTTGTTTGATTCCTGATGTGAGTTGCATATCAAAGAAACCTAAAATGTTACAATGGTTTATTTTTCTGGATGTATCAAGTAAAGATATCCTGAAAGTTTATAATACTATAACGTTTTGTAATGAAGAAAGAAGGACTACTATTGTAATCATACAAAAGTTTCAAAATAACTGAGGGTGAGTGAGAAATCCACTGTACATCTACTATTTTTTCTTCATGAGTGCATAAAGTTCGACTGAAAAAAAAATGAGCAAAAGCAGTGAATCTGACAAGTTATGTGTCTTATGAGAGAATTGTTTCAGAAATGATCAGATGAGAGACAGTTTGTTGATAGAACCAGACTGGGCATTGAATAAAACAACTGATGTTTGCAAAATTAATAAAATTTTTTATTACAGTTAAAAGAGCTCACAGAAAATTTAAAATTGTGTGAGCTTGCCTATAAAACAGAAACACTAAGATGAGTAAAATGGGTTAAAATGAGTCAAGAGATTAAAGTGAAGCATGACAAGCATAAGAAATGTCTTGTTAAGTTGTGTACAAAGTGTAATTATAAGCATGATGGAAAGAAACAGCCTGCAATTAATCATATGTGCTTTGAAGTTCTGGAATAAGAAATCACTTTGTTATATAAAACAACGTTTTTTGGTTAAAAGGAATACATAGTGGTACAAAATCATGGAAATTAGTTATATTTGGCCATAATTCTGAATTTGTTAAAAAGTTAACAGTGAACAAAGAAAGGACACTAGAAATGTGACCATGGGATCAACTGGAAAATGGCTCAGAAAATAATAATCAAAGTGTAGTGCTTAAATTATGTAAATGCCTGCTTAGCAGTACAAATCACTGAGTCTTAGAAATGATAAACTGCATATTTATTTGAAGTATTATATAAATCAGTGGATCAGAAAGTAGTCGTTTATACAAAAAAAATGGATTCTATTTCAGCAGTGAGATTGAAAGTTCCAGCAATTCTGAGTCATTTAGCATTCCAGAAGTGTGGTGTACAGAGTGAAGATTTGCTTTAGGAGCATAAATATTTCTTTATTAAATTAGTAATTTGGCAGAGGTTAATCATATTCATATAGATTCTACAGAACTGAGTAGGCCATTCTTCAAGTTAGCTTTGGGGATAGAATCAAGATGGCATTGGACAGAACAAAATACATGAGTTGCCTTAACAAAAGAATGAAGTTACTGAATGGAGTAAACAGCACAATTACTGTTGTATACCAGATACACTTATTGTATAGATTCATAACGTCTTAATAGATTTTAAAACAGAGTACTGTCTGCTTATACAACAGAAAGAAAAAGAAAAGAGGTTTGAATTACTTATACAGTCTGTGAAAGACACTCTTATACTGACACATTTTGATATGAATAAGTCAGCCACATTACTAATAAAAGCCAGCCAGAATGGAGCAGGTACAGTTATTCTACAAAATAAACTAGTTGCTTGTAGAGACAGAATCTTTATGAACTGCCAGGAAAAAAATGATTTGGCAGAAAAGAATCTCAGTGTATAGTTGTACAAAGGTCTATGAATATATGTATAGGAAAAAGTGCTTATGGAAAGTGACCATAAAGTGTTACAGATTATTGTTAAGAAGGCACTGTTTAAACTGCAAAGAATATTGTTGTGATTACAGAAAGATAACTTAGTTGTGAAGCATATGTCAGAAAAATAAAGGCATATAGCATGTATACTGAGTCATTCATGTTTGCCATAACAGCAAGATGATTTGTTTAGTAATGAATGGGAATTTAACTGGATAATTGCATTATTGACTATGATTAAAAGCTTGAAGAATTTCAGCAAATGCTCTGAGAGCTATTCTGAGATGTAATTTTTTTTTGCATCTACGAGACTTTGATAAGAACAAAAGAAAAACAGAAACATACTTTTTTCAAGGAAGAAATAATAAGTTGTATTTAAAGCTTGATATTTAAGGGTGATACTAATAGAACCTAATCAGCTAAGGAAAGAAAGAAACGTTAGCAAGATCAAAAGTCATACTTGGGAACTGTAAAGTATAAAAAAAGCTCATGATATGTTATTTTAGACAGGAGCACCAGTGCAAGCAGAGCAAGATCTTTAAAACTGTGCTATGTGTGTGATTATTATCAGAATACTCCAAGGGAAGACCAGTTGAAGGAAAACCATGCGATTAAGCTAGAAAGTATTTGTTTCGGAATCAAGACTGTATATATGTACTCAGTGCTGATTATTAGTCAAAGTTTCCTCAATTAACCAGCGGATGTAATAAGCAGAATTGTAATCAATGATTAGGAAGGAGAATTTCCAAGATATAAAGTTTTTGTTGTGATAATATCTCATAATGTCCACAGTATGCAGGTAATGAATTACACGTCATGGCTGGAAAGGGTCTTCAGACCAGCCTACTTACCCAGTTACTAAATAGTCTATTGACAAATCCAAAGCACCACACACAGGCTATAAAACATGAATGCAGAAATCCTAAAGGATTCACAGTGACTGTTACATTAACTTATTAACACCTATGTGGTGTGGAATGTCCCACCTCTAGCGGCCTACACACATCTTGCTTTCCAGAGCATTCCCTGAAAAATAAACTTCAAAAGCAAAAGAAAAAATGTAAATATTTTATGAAAAAAAATTTAAATATTTTATGAACAATAAAAGCTAATTAAAATAGTACAAATAGCAACGTAATCAGTAAGAAGTATTCTTTCTAGTGATAATAGTCAGTGGATTCATAGTTGTTTCCATAAGTGCAATAATATATCATAATATACTCAACCCCCAAAATGTATTTTTTCTAAACTCTCATACATTTTCACATCTTGAAAAATGAACCTAGACATATATTGTTAAAACTTTTTTCTTAACCAGACATAAGCTTTCACATGGCAAAAAGAAATTCCTCAATAAGTGCATTTTTATTGGGATATTTACAGAAATATGGAAACATATATATAATGGTATAATCAGCAAAATAAATACTGGATATCTCTAAAGATACAGTTCAAATATCAAACACAGTTTTCTTCAACATAATATATGATTTTACATAATGTCATGCAACAGTTATAAGTTATTTGTTTTTTGAATTATTAAGTACATATGGAAATTTTGCTTATTTTCATAATTGCAAACACACAACTAGCAATATTGCCAATATAGTGAGATATTGGGATGCATGGCTAGGCTTAAAAAGAGCCTTGTGGTCATTAGTCTAGTGAACACCTATGAACCTATATATACCACCAATTTCAGTAAATTGTCCTGTCTTTCACATTGGTGTTTCACACCATATACCTCAATAAAATGTAGTTTTTATAGTTATGGAAATATGAACAAAAATATGAAAATATGAATAATAAGTGGCAAAAAAAGATTAATTTCTCCACTTCAGGACATCATAGACTAACAATCTTACTGTCATTTTGTTAACTCCTTGCTCTTTCAAATACTGGCTATTATTAGCTGGTATGTCACTTCATTAAAGATATCAGATCATAAAACGTTCTGGTCACCATAAGGAGGTATGGGTGTGAAGTGGAAGTGTACATAAAAGGGCATTTTAGGCTTGAGTGAGTTAATATGCATTTAATTATACTGTAAAGTAAAATATTCCACTACAAGACATGGGTTTTATCATCATATCAACTGGTAATAAGTCAAAGATTTCTTTCTTTCTTTCTTTCGGCTTTTCCCAGTTAGGGGTCGACACAGCGGAACTCCGGTCCGCTAATGATTGGCAGTTGATTTTTACATGCTGGCTTGCCGGGCCTAACGCACAACCTTAAATGAAGGAATGCCCATTCACGCATGTCGACACACAGAAGACGCTCTAACTGAGAATCGAACGGGCAACGTCTAACTGTGAGGCGACAATGCTACCACAGCACCATTTCAATTTTACCATCATTATAAGCCCATGATAATCAGATGCAAGAACAAGAGAGACTGAAATACAACCAACACAGACAAAAGTTCCATTGTCACATAGCTTACAACTGTCCACATTTTCACCTCAAATTTTTGGTCTGTTCTTCATAAAATTTCTAGTTTTCTGGCAAATGACTGAGGACCAAAGTAATTAATAAGGACATATATTTTGGTTTCAGACTTCATATATTTCAGAAACTCTGTGCATACACAAATCCTGTTATTCTCACAACTTTCTAAGTTTATAAGAGCAATATTTAAAATCTGTCCCTATTTTTGGGCCTTTGCCCCCATTATTTTAGCCTTTGTTCAGATTTCTTGCACTAATACTTTGAGAGGCATGCATCATCATCATCATCAATATACAAGAAGCTTTTTTTCATTAGATGGATACACAGAGAAAATATAGCAGGGCTCGAATGAGGAACAACCATAAGGTATATTGAGACAATGTGAGCAATGAAAGAGATGTGATGTCCATACTGTAGGTGAGAAACTTCTATGGATTAATAGAAGGCATAATTTAAGAATTAGTATAATTCATAGTGATTGTGTTGAATACTGGCAATATGTTTATGATACTTTCAAAGAGAGAACAGTTCTTGCAGAATGTCTTGAGAGATATAATAGGTGCATTTCCATAATAGCTTGAGAGTGAAAGTGATGATCAACAGAACATCTAGAGGAAATGGTAAGAAACTTCTAAGCATGAAAACTCCTAGCAATGCAACTGCAGTGGAGGCCACAGAATGAAATGCCCAGAATATTTAAAATTTAAGAGGTCAATAAGAACAGCCAGCTTGATACAAAATATGCATACAGCTCAAGGATTGACATCAATTAAACAATATGACACTACTGCCTTGACTTGCTTTTATATTAATAAAGTGCCAGAGTTTAGTGCTTATTTAACTACTTGCCATTTTAAATCCATAAAGAGCTATGACGTACTATGATATCTGATAGCCATGTGTGTGTGTGTGTGTGTGTGTGTGTGTGTGTGTGTGTGTGTGTGTGTGTGTGGTAGTAATGGTTTAGACTGACTACTCATTCAGTTGATTGATGCATTTTATATCACAGTCTGTTGAATGATCACTGGTCAATTTGTACAATAAGTAACCTGCTGAGGTGGAATATTGCACATAGGTGAAGTTTGCTCTTGATTACTGTTGATCATGGAGGTAATATATATAAGTAAAAGGGAGTGTTAGAGTGGAAACACAGTTTAAATGCAGGCTTTGTTATGTTTTTAGTAGGACAGACAGCTCTTGCAGATAATTGTCTGGTTGGGTTCCTTGTTGTTTTAGTGATTGCACATGCAAGGATAATTTGCTTGCATTTGCAATTGTGTGTCACTATTTTTGCATTGTTTGATCACTGCATAGTCAATGTTTTGTGGTCAGCTATGTAGATCAATTTTTATAAACATCAAACATTGCTTTTATATATATATATATATATATATATATATATATATATATATATATATATATATATATATATACACACATAGACACAATGGTAAGGTAAGTGTGCGATAGTGATGAATTTAAGGGTTAGGGGTGGATTAAGTTTGTTTGGGTGCGGGTAAGGTAAGTGTGTAATAGTGACAGACTTAAGGGTTAGGGGCGGATTATGAGAGTTAGGATTAGGGTGCGGGTAAGGTAAGTGTGCAAGAGTGACGGACCTTAGGGTTAAGTTTTGGGTTAAGGTTAGTGCATATATAGTTGTGTATGTAAGGTTTAGTGTAGGTTTGTAAGATTTTTGGTGTGCTTGTGTTGTGTGTGTTTTTTGGGAAAGTTATTTGTTTTGTTGATTGTCGGGATTGTGGTTTGTTGGGCATGTGAAGTTTCGTGTTTTTGAACTTTCAGTTTTGTCGTGTCAGTTATTTCGTTGTCGGTGTTTTGGAGTGTCGGTGTTATCAGGTAGACCCATAATTATATATATATATATATATATATATATATATATATATATATATATATATATATATAATGTATGTGTATATGCCAGGGAGATGATGGAACGAGGCCTTACATATCAGGTTTATTTTTCACAGAGTCACAAGAAAATCAAACTAGAGTTCACTTGGCTTGAAACAAAACTGAAAATTACATGTAGATTATTTTTTTTTATCAATGATAGTACAGCCCTTTATTGGCTCATCAGGAATAGGCTATCTTTAAAAGCCCCAGATTTTAGGCCTTGACCAGACCCCAGTCACATCATTGCATTCATGATGACTATTCCAAGAAAAATCCATGAGTATTATAATCTGCAAATGAACCCTGACTGGGATTTAGCTGTCCATTCCTCATGGACCTTTTGGGCAGGGTTCATTTTAACTCTTCTGAGCTTTCTGTTGAACAAATCTCCCCGATTATTGGTATCTAAACTACTTCCTTTTATACAAACATTAACTGACTAATCAGTGCCCTATTGGCTGGATAACAATGAGTGTTTTCATGACTAACTGTTGTAGAAATACTACACCACACATTTTAAAGACACATTACCCATTTCCTAGAACTAAAATATTACAACTGCCACCATTTCAACACAAAATCATGGGTTTTGGACTCACAACAACAGGTTGTAGGCCTGGCAATCCAATATCATATATTTTGGTTAGGCCAACCCTGTGGGTTACTCTATATTGAACATGTTGGAGGGACACTGCCCATTACCAAAATTTAATATTGTCATCAGTTTGCTTACTTAACCACTGTAATAGGGCAGCACTGTAAAGAAATTTAAGAGACTGCTTCACCAATCATATTTCATAGCATAGAATGTCCCCTTTATGGTTAGTACACTCTTCAAATGGTGTATTTTCTTTCTGCATTGTTCTACCTTCTGCTGATACAGTACACAGGGTGCTCATCATCTTGCATGTCTTGATATAGCACTGCCACATACCTACCAGTGATGCATCAATATATAGGCTAAACTCTTCAGTAAAATCAATAGTTACTAAAACTTCTTTTACTCATAGGATACATTTAGTTCAATAAATGCTATATCCACCTCAAAAGACCGTAACAGAAGCTTTCCTCTTATGGGATCTTTCAAAGGGCAGGCAATAATTGTAAAATTAGGAACAAATGCCTTACAGTGCTCAGTTATCCCAAGGAATGGCTTTTCCCACCTACTAGTAGAGGGTATGAGCATACCTTTCAACCTGTTAGATCAAGCAATCTGGACAAAGTCATGATTAATGGGGAGACAAAGGCCCAAAATAGGAACACATTTTAAATATTGCTCTTATAAACTTGGAAAGTTGATAGAATAACACGTTTTGCTCCAGCATGAAGTTTGTGAAGGGTATGAAGTCTGAAACTCAAATATCTGTCATTGTTTTCTGACTTCAACCCTCAATTATTTGGTAATGGTTTTCCAGAAAACCACAACTGTATGAGAAGAAGAACAAAATATGAGCAAAAATCTGGACATTCTCCGAAAATTTGTACAGTTGAGGGGTATGGGTTGGGGACAGTTTTTATGACTTCTATTTTTTTTTCTAGCTGGGAACCCAGCCACTGGGGATGCACAAGCCAGTGCATTTCTTTGTGCTGGTCCCAAGCCTGGATAAATGGGGAGGGTTGCATCAGGAAGGGCATCCGGCGTAAAATTTTTCCAAATCATACATGCAGACAAAAGTACACATATACATACCGGATTGGTCGAGGCCCAGGTTAACAACGACCGCCACCAGTACTGTTGGCCAACAGGGTGCTGGCGGAAATTGGGCTACTGTTGGCCAAAGGAGGAGAAGAGGCGGAAGGCATGGCCGAAGGCAGGTAAAGGCTAGAACTGTAATAGTGAGGTCAGAACTTTGAATGTTGGCAGTATGACTGGTATAGGGAGAGAGCTAGCTGATATGATGGACCGAAGGAAGGTTGGTATATTGTGTGTGCAAGAGACCAGATGGAAGGGGAGCAAGGCTAGGTGTATCGGAGGTGGGTTCAAATTGTTTTATCATGGTGTGGATGGGAGGAGAAATGGCGTAGGCATTATCCTGAAGGAAGAGTATGCTAAGAGTGTTTTGGAGGTGAAAAGAGTGTCGGATAGAGTGATGTTTATGAAGCTGGAAATTGATGGTGTAATGATGAATGTTGTTAGTGCATATGCTCCACAAGTTGGGTGTGCAATGGATGAGAAAGAAAAATTTTGGAGTGAGTTGGATGAAGTGGTGATGACTGTACCCAAGGGTGAGAGACTGGTGATTGGAGCAGATTTCAATGGGCATGTTGGTGAAGGGAACAGAGGGGATGAGGTAGTGATGGGTAGATATGATGTTAAGCAAAGGAATGCAGAAGGTCAGATGGTAGTGGATTTTGTGAAAAGGATGGACATGGCTGTGTTGAATACATATTTTAACAAGAGGGAGGAGCATAGGGTGGCATACAAGAGTGGAGGAAGATGCACACAGGTGGATTATATCTTATGTAGAAGGGCCAGTCTGTAGGAGATTGGTGACTGTAAAGTGGTGGCAGGGGAAAGTGTAGTTAGGCAACATAGGATGGTGGTTTGTAGGATGACATTGGTGATCAAGAATAGGAGGATGAGTGTGAGGGCAGCACCAAGGATCAAATGGTGGAAATTGAAAAATGGTAATTGTGAGGTGTTGCTCAGGGAAGAGTTAAGACAGGCACTGGGTGGCAGTGAAGAGTTACTGAATAGCTGGGTAACTACAGCAGAGCTAGTAAGAGGGATGGCTAGAAAGGTGCTTGGTGTGACATCTGGAAAGAGGAAGGAGGACAAGGAGACCTGGTGGTGGAATGAGGAAGTACAGGAGAGTATACAGAGAAAGAGGTTGGTGAAGAAGAAGTGGGATTGTCAGAGAGATGAAGAAAGTAGACAAGAGTATAAGGAGATGAGGTGCATGCCAAAGAGAGAAGTGGTGAAGGATAAGGCATATGGCGAGTTGTATAAAAGGATGGACACTAAGGAGGGAGAAAAGGACCTGTACCGATTGGCTAGACAGAGGGACCGAGCTAGTAAAGATGTGCAGCAGGTAAGGGTGATAAAGGATAATGAGGGAAACATACTCACAAGCAATGAGAGTGTGTTGAGCAGATGGAAAGAGTACTTTGAGGGGCTGATGAATGAAGAGAATGAGAGGGAGAGAAGGTTGGATGATGTGCGGATAGTGAATCATGAAGTGCAGTGGCTTAGCAAGGAGGAAGTAAGGACAGCTATGAAGAGGATGGAGAAAGGAAAGGCTGTTGGTCCAGATGACATACCTGTGGAAGCATGGAGGCGTTAATGTGAAATGGCAGTGGAGTTTTTAACTAGATTGTTTAATGAAATCTTGGAAAGTGAGAGGATGCCTGAGGACTGGTGAAAAAGTGTTTTGGTACCAATTTTTAAGAATAAGGGTGATGTGCAGAGCTGTAGTAACTACAGAGAGATTAAATTGATCAGTCACAGCATGAAGTTATGGGAAAGAGTAGTGGAAGCTAGGTTAAGAATGGAGGTGATGATTAGTGATCAGCAGTATGGTTTCATGCCAGGAAAGAGCACTACAGATGCGATGTTTGCTTTGAGAGTGTTGATGGAGAAGTACAGAGAATGTCAGAAGGAGTTGCATTGAGTCTTTGTGGATTTAGAGAAAGCATATGACAGGGTGCCTAGAGAGGAGTTGTGGTATTGTATGAGGAAACCGGGAGTGTCAGAGAAGTATGTAAGAGTGGTACAGGATATGTACGAGGGTAGTGTGACAGTGGTGAGGTCTGCAGTGGGAGTGACGGATGCATTTAAGGTGGAGGTGGAATTACATCAAGTTTCAGGTCTGAGCCCTTTCTTATTTGTAATGGTGATGGACAGGTTGACAGACAAGATCAGACAGGAGTCCTCGTGGACTATGATGCTTGCAGATGACATTGTGTTCTGTAGTGAGAGTAGGGAACAGGTGGAGGAGACCCTGGAGAGGTGGAGATATGCTCTAGAGAGAAGAGGAATGAAGGTCAGCACAGAACATATGTGTGTGAATGAGAGGGAGGATAGAGGAATCGTGAGGATGCAGGGAGTAGAGGTGGTGAAGGTGAATGAGTTTAAACACTTGGGATAGACACTTCAGAGTAATGGTGAGTGTGGAAGAGAGGTGAAGAAGAGAGTACAGGCAGGATGGAGTGGGTGGAGAAGAGTGTCAGGAGTGATTTGTGACAGACGAGTACCAGTAAGAGGGAAAGGGAAGGTCTACAAGAGTGTAGTGAGACCAGCTATGTTATATGGGTTGGAGACAGTGGCACTGACAAAAAGGCAGGAGTCAGAGCTTGACGTGGCAGAGTTAAAGATGTTAAGATTTGCATTGGGTGTGATGAGGATGGACAGGATTAGGAATAAGTATATTAGAGGGTCAGCCCAGGTTGGAAGGTTTGGAGATAAAGCCAGAGAGGCAAGATTACGTTGGTTTGGGCATGTCCTGAGGAGGGATGCAGAGTATGTTGGGAAAAAGATGCTAAGGATGAAGCTGCCAGGTAACAGGAAAAGAGGAAGGCCTAAGATAAGGTTCATGGATGTGGTGAGAGAGGACAGGCAGGTGGTTGGTGTGACAGAGCAAGATGCAGAGGACAGGAAGAAATGGAAACAGTTGATTTGCTGTGGCGACCCCTCACGGGAGCAGCCGAAAGAAGAAGAAGATTTTTTTCTAGATGGGGTTTATCACCCCTCTCCTATAATGCATCAAATGTATCTGGCTTTGTCCAAACCAAATTTACATTTCTTAGCATTTACAGTCAAGGTTCCTTGTCTTATTGATATAATACAGACTGCATTTTAAGATAAGGTTCCTAGCCCTCTGACTTATTGACCACATCATCCAGATAGTCCAGATAGGCAGCAACATGTTAGGAGTATGACTTCAGCATTTTTCTGGTAGCCTTTGAAAGGTGAGTTGGGCACCATGTAAACCATATGGTACGACTGTGTACTGAAATTGACCATCAGGAGTTACCATGACTGTTTTGCCTTTGATAGAAGGAATAAGTGGTTTTGTCAATAGTGATGTCAAGTATGTGGCTTTTCAAATGGTTCCTATTAATTCATCAGTTCTGTGCTTGAGAAAGCTATCAAACTTTGGCATATTATTCAGTTTCCTAACATTGATACATAATCAGCTACTTCCATCAGAATTAGGAGCACATAGTATTTGGCTACTACAGTCTCTTTGTGACTGTCCTATCACACTTAGGTTAAGCAACTTTTGAATGTCTTCTGTCATTTATTGTTTCTTTGATTCTGCTTTTATATAAAATCTTAGTCTATCCTTCACTTAAAACATAGTCTTTGCATTAACTTTTATCATATTACTTCACCCAAATATTTCTAAAATCACTCCTTTATTACTTAAGAGAAATTCATTCATTTGCCTTGGTACTCTTAATAAGGATTTCACTAGCTGTATTTTAGGTAAAAGCTCCCTGGTCTCTCATGTATGCACTTTCGTTTGCAAGGTCTTTCAAAATGTGTCACTTACTTCCATGGCTTCAATACATTAATGCAATACACTTGTTCTAAATCTTTCTATTCCCTTGCTGCCTAACTATATATTCTATCATACTTTGAAATGGTATGTTTTCCTCATAATAAGTTTCACTAGCAATGTCAGCAGCCTGCTAAGAATGTTATCATACAAAAATTACCCTGGAGCAATTTGTGGCATCTCTTGCAAAGCAAATGGTGAGTAGGGTGACAATTCTTCTCAGATTTTATCATGTCTTAAGAACTTTCCTCATCATGCACTTCAGTGGTTTGCTGAACATTTCTACTAATCTATCAGTCTGGGAATGATTTACTAGTAGATTCATAAGTTTAATTTTAAGTGAATGACACAGCCGATGCACAATCCTTGACATAAGTGGATGCCTAGGTCAGAAAGTATCTGTTTAGGGATACCTACTCTGAAGAGCAGCAGTTCTCATTCTCTAGCAATAGTCTTAGCATTAGCTTTGTGTAATAGCAATAGTCTTAGCATTAGCTTTGTGTAATAGCAATAGTCTTAGCATTAGCTTTGTGTAATGGCACTGCTTATGGCAATTTGGTAGCATAATCCATTAAGAGAAGTACATATTGATCCCTATTTTTAGATTTTTTTAGTGGTTCCACAATGTCCATGGCAATAGTTTAGAAAGGTGCCTCCTTACAAGGTACTGGTATCAATTTCTTATGTGAGGTGCACTTTTAGGGATTTTAGACAATAAACACATGTTTCTTTTGTTTTTCATTATACCTGGGCTTTAAAATCTGGCTTTACTCTTGCCTTAGTTTTGTCTGTGCCCAAGTGACCTTCCTGCATGACTATGAGCATGCCTCATTACTGGAGATGTATAAAGTGTGGTACTAGTATTTGAAGTATGTTTTTTTCAGCTTTCTTTGCATATGCTATGCGAGAGGTAATCTTTAACTCAAAATAGTTATAAATATGGTGGGAAAATCCTGTTCACAACTGTCCCTTACAACCATAGTTTCGTTCTGTTTTGCTTTACTTAAAAGTTTCATCACTTTATTGTGCTTTCTTAAAACTCTGTGTAACTTATATGTGAGTTTAATAACTTAGGGTTACATTATGCATCAACTTGCATTGAGGAAGAAGGTGCAGCTTCTCTCCCCACCAAAACATGGATACTGCAGCCTCTAATTGATCTTTCCCTGCAAAGAAAGTTTTTTGACTGAACTGCCTACTACTTCATTATGTCTGCTACTAGAACAGGGCTCTTTTCTTACATGATGCTACCCCCTCTACCTTAGAGTGAGTGGAAACCACCATCTCATTTTCAATTTCCTTCTCTTTGTTGCCCTAACTCTCTAAAGAGTATCTCAGAATGAAAATCGTCATCACCTTTACTTATTTTTCTTATTACTTGGCTTATAGATACCTGTTGTTGAGAGTTTTGCAATAATTTGAACTTTCAAGTTAACACTTGTAGAAATAGGCTGAGACCTCTGCATGGTTCTGCTTATCTAACTTTTAGTTCTTATTTTTTCAGCGGGTCCTCACATATGTGCACTACTACTTCTGTTTTGGTTACAGTTCCTGTTCTGACTTCTTTCTTGAACTTTTTTACTTTACAGTTTCTTATTAGTTCACTTACAGTCCTTGTTCTGACATTTATTATAATTTGTGTTTCCCTTGGTTTGTCAATTGGAACATGTGTGTGATAGCTTATAGGATCATTTTTACCATCTAGCCACAACCAAATTCTCGCACTTTTATAATTTCTATTCCAACTCCATTTTCCTGCTCTTGATTTTGGATGTCTGTACCACTAATTTACCCCTTTTCATTCATATACTGAAAGGGTATGTGAAGCAGTTTTTTGCCTCATTCGTTTTAATTGTATCAGCTTACCACAGTTGTGATATTCTTCCTCTTCCCACATTTGCATGTATTTTAAAATGTGGAAAATCAAGGTATGCAGCCACAGAATGTAACAATTATGATCTAGAACTGTCTTAATTTTATGTATAATGATATATTGTTTTCTGTCACCATGAATGAATATAATTTTTCACATTGTGGTCATTACCAGTTATTTCATTATACATCTGTGGACCCTTGACAAGAATAACCATGAATCTGGAATCTAGCAGAGTTTGACTCATCATTTCTTTTAAAAACAAAGTACTCATAATCACGTAATGTTGAGGCAATTAGCCTAGATATCATTTTATTGCACTCCACTGGAACAGCTTAATTTAAAACAAGCATTTTAGTTTTCATGTCTGCTAGTAGCATTTTCTTTAGTGTTAGTAACATAGAAATTAGAAATGTGATAATTCCCTCTCATTCAAAACAAGTTAACACATCACTGGTTATTTTTCTTTAATATAAGATGGCTGCTTCTTTCTATGGTTTAGACCTAATTAGATAATTCAGTGTTAAATACTCTGTGATTAATAAATATTCCTCAAAAAGTAAAAGCTTACCAGAGTTCTTAGGATTATTTTTTTAATACCCAGTTTGGTATAATACTATAAAAAGCTCTTAAACATGCATACAGCCTGCAGATGTGTTTTTGTCAGTTTTTGTTTTTCAAAATTAAAGTCGAGTTATAACATTTTATTGCATTTACTTCAAAGGTTATACCAGCCTTGGCTAAAAGTTCTTTATTCCATATATAACAGCCCTCATAATTAATTTCCCCAATGCCTTTATAATATTTGTATGCCTCCCCTGTCAACTGGGATGACAGGATGTTGGCCCAGTTTGTTCACTCCTCCCCATTTCTCTCTAGTGTCTTAGCACTCAAAAGCCATCAAATAGGACTCCAAACCATCCTCCCAGATTGTTTTTTTGTTAGGAGAGACAGTCTTGGGATTGGTAGCCAAGTCACTGCTGTTGTAGCTCCACTAGCTTTTGGCTAGGCCTCCTTTTGACTGCATAACATTTTGCAATTAGTCCCTCATAGTTTGTGTCACAAGGAAACCATGTCATGCAACAATTGTAGGACTGAAGACAATTAGCAGCCCAAAATGTGTTTAGCACTTTAAGGTATAGGGAAGTCTCTGGGTAACTGCTCACAAAAATATCCCCAGTGTGTGTTCAAAAAAAGGAAAAAAAAAGATTTATTCAGCAATCCACCCAGTTAAAATAAAATACACACATCTATATATATATATATATATATATATATATATATATATATATATATATATATATATATCTATATATATATATATATATATATATATATAGATATATACATATACATTACACACACATCTATCTATCTATCTATCTATCTATCTATCTATCTATCTATCTATCTATCTGTGTGTGTGTGTCAGATAAACAACAAATCTGTTCATTGAACGCGTAAAGATCGAAGCTTCACGGACATCGAAAACGGTATTGTGGGGTCTCAGTACAGTGAGGAGTAGGGTATTTGCCCTTTCTTCACTGTAGTGTGATCTCAGAGTTAGAATATATATTTAGCAGGGGGTGTGGGGGGCTGTGCCCCCCACAATACCAATTTCGATTTCCATGACATTTCGATTATTCTGTATTCGATGAATGGATTTTTTCGTTCATCTGATATAGACCCTATATATATATATATATATATATATATATATATATATATATATATATATATATATATATATATTATCCCTCTTGGCCTCTTGGCTTCAACTTCAAGTTGCTTAAGACAACAGTGTTCAGTCCTCCCAGTCCTTCAAAGTTAGAGGCAGAATTAAAAAAAAGTCCATAGCTGCATGCATCTCCCAAAACTAGCTTCCAGCTTAAAAAGCCATTTCTGTTTTGACAGATGATGTTTCAAATGAGCAATTAACTTCCTGATTCTAGCCCTTCAGATTACTATCTTACTGCAGAAATAAGCTGTTGCCACCTAATTGTTATTCAGCTAAAACAACATATATAATTTTATATATATATATATATATATATATATATATATATATATATATATATATATATATATATATATATATATATATATGATATATGAATACCATTTTCTTGTTTTATATCTGAGAAAAATAGTTCAAAAATTAATCGTTGAAAAAAAAACCTGTAGGGCACCATTCATAACCACTCTTGGGTTAGATAGGTAACTCATATACCTTGAACGCTTTCAAAGTAAAGAAGAAAAAGAGATTGACAGGTATGAATTGTGGGACAATTTAATAGCTCTTTTGGGTGTAAAAGCATGAGGTAAGAGCATTTATTCATATTAACAAAGAGACATGTTGTGATATTAGATACGAGACTGCTTTTTCAATGGACATTTTCTTGTAGAATATGAGAAAAGAAAGACTAATCCATGGAATCTTTATGTGATAAAAACATTTAACAATGAAACAAAAACAAAAATGTATGTTCAATTCTGAACAGAGGCAGAAAAATGTACTTTTAAAGGACATTTGAAAATGCTTGTAAAGATGTACTGGACACTGCAATAGTTTAAGACAAAAGGGGTTTTTGGACTGATGGCTGGATTTTAATATTTTATTAAAAATAGAAAGGGAAAAATTTTACTTATACCAAGCATGATAAATATGGAGTGGTGTCATAAAATACTGGGTACCACCCACAATATGTATTTTTTGTGGAAAAGAAGGACATTTGATTTGTGTGGGAAATGGGACTTGATGCAAAAATAATGTGAACTGAAATGTTATAAATGTAATAAAATTTGACATGAATGGATTGCATTAATGAAAATAAATGAGTAAGGTAAAAGCAAAGCAAATGAAAAAAGATAAGAAATTTTAGTAGTAGAAATAAAAGAAATATTAGATGACAAAAAATAATAAAGAGGACATAGAAAAATATTCTGAAATAATTGAAAAAGACATACACTGAAATGTTGTAAAAGAAAAAGAGTTCCAATGGTAAAAGGATAAAAAACAGAAAAAGAAAATTTAAAGGGATAAGTACAAAAGTAAAAAAAAAGAAAGGAAATTGATGAAAAAGAATATATACAGTAATGATTGGGGGTTGGTAAATGGTTAAGATGTTTGACACACAGACACAAAGTACAGTGTTATAGTCTCACCTTTGTGAGGAATATTAGCTAGGCTTAGAATGGTCTATTAAGGAAGCTAGCCTAGTAATTATCTATGAAATTATGAAACACGAATCTAAGGGAAAATTACAATTTTAGAGTAAACGTGAATAGTATTAAGAATATAGAAAAAAGAATGGGGATTTTGGAGTTGTGTAATACAGGTGATGTAGATGTAATTACACTGGAAGACACAAGATTTTTAACAAATAAAGAAAGATTGGAATTGAAGAAACGATGGGAAAGAAAGATAATCTAGAATTTGGGAAATGAGAAATGTTCTGGAATGGTCATATTTTGTAGAAATATAGTAAATATATTAGAACTTTAGTAAAAATGGAAAGATTAACCATTGCAGATTTAAAATGGAAAGAACACGTATATAGACTCATAACATTTAATGCTTATACTATTTGCAAAGAAAGGGTAAGCGTATTTCATCAGATCTTAGACTATTTAGTGATAACTTTGAGTATAATAACAAGAGACTTCCATTGTGAGTTAAGAAGCAAGTGTAAAAAGAAGGGAAATGATATAAGAAAAATGTTAGAAGTTATACAATCTGGTAAGTTAAAACATTGGGACAAAATTCATAAAAGGAGTATGTATAGAATGGAAATATATCATATTATAGTATCTGAAGATTTAGTTATAAGAGAAGGGTAGGTAGCTGAAACAGGATTTTCTGATCATCTTCCAATATGGCTAGAGATAGAGGAAAACAAGGAATATATAAAATAGACAAAGGAATAAAAATAATAATTGAGAAAGCATTGATTAAATAAGGAAGGAGATTAGTAATACAGTTATGGAAAAAATCATATTACTGAGAACATTTTATAAACATTGGTATGAATGATGGATGCTATTTAGGGAAACATATAAAATGTTTTTTACAGTGTCAGTATGATGTAAGAAAAGTAGAGAAAGAAAAATACAAAAGAACATATAATGATGCATTGGAAGATTTAGAACATGATAGAAAGTACTTTGACAAAGAAAAAACATATCAAAGAAATCAAGAGAAAATACAATAATCATTATATAAACATATATATATTTTTACTAGGAAAAAGAGTAGTATCAAGTTATTAAGCAGATAAGTAAAGGAAGATGGTAATGCAATGAGAGAAATAAAAATGTAAAAGGAGAAATAGAAAGAGCCCAGTTAAAGGTTATGACTAAGGTAGTACAGAATGCACAAGAAATTTTATAGAAAAAAAGAAGGTAGCGAGAAAAACATGGAAAGTAAAAAAAGTTAGCATAAAAAAAGAACAAAGAGTTTGAAAAGGAGATTTCTTTTAATTAGCTAGATGAAGTATTAGGACAAGTAAATATAGATTTTGCTGCAAGACCAGATAGAATAGGGTATGAAATGTATAAAAATGTAAGGGATTGGCAATATATGTATATGTATATGTCTGTATATATATATATATATATATATATATATATATATATATATATATATATATATACACACACACACACACACACACACACACACACACACACACACACACACACACACACACACATACACACACACACACATATTGAATTAATTGTTAAATTAAAGTTTTATATATAAAGAATTATGCATTGGAATACTTAAACTCATATACAAGAAGGAAGATTGATGATAATTAAAAAAATGAGACTGATTATAAGAGTTTTATGAAAATAGTGCAAAAGAGATTTGAAACTGAAATGGAAAATATTATGGAAGATGGTATATATAATATAAGGGGGGATGGTCTTCAAGAATTATTAATAATAGTTAGAGAAATTGTGGATAACATTATGAATAGAAAAGAATAAGTAAAAATCATGATAGGAGACCTTAAGGCATTTAATAAAACAAGGCATGAAATATTGTGGGTGATAATGAAAGAATATAATATGAGTGAAGAAGTTAGGAAATTATGTACATCAATGTAAAGTAAAAAATACCTTTAAATGGTTGGTCAAGCCAAGATGTACATATGAAGAATGGTGCAATGTAGGGATGTGTAATGAGTTATATACTCTTTCCACTGGTTATGAATGTGATAGTGTGTAAAATAAATTACAAAATGAAGAAAGTGGGGTGTATAACACCTGTTCTGTTAACTTATGCAAATTGTATTATAGTAATTGTTACAAACAAAATTTAGTTAAAAGAAGTAACAATTTGCACAAATGAGTGTCTACATGTGATAGGGATGGCTTCAAATACAGAGAAAAGTAGAGGTTTAAGTGACATAGTAAAGATAGGGGGTATATATTTTACAAATAATGAAATTTCCATGTAAGGTATAAAATTTGGAAATAAAGATGCAAGTAGAATTCAGTAGGAAAAAAAACAATAGAAGAAATAAAACAAATCTGTCTTTTCTGGAGAACATATAAATTATCATTCAGAAAAAAATGCTTATATGATAAATTCAGCACTGATGGAAAATTAGCTTTCTTAGGAAGTGTATGTATGTTGCCAACAGTATTTGAAAAGGAATTATTCCAGATATTTTTTTATTTATTTATATGGGGTTCTAGATTAAACCTTGTAAAAAGAGGAGTATTGTATGTAAATTAAGAAGGAGGAGGTTTAGGGTTAATTAAACCAGTTGTATATGCTGCTTTCATAAATTCTTACTAAATGTTAAAGTGGATAACTGAAAAAAGATGAGAAAATAGTAGTAAAATTGTATAAATATAACTATGATAAATTCTGGGGTATGCTAAACAGAGGGAAAGATAAAAAGAGTCTGTAAAGGAAGAAATAAAATGTATCCAAGAAAAAATATTTTTGTGGAAAATAAAAATTGATCATATATAGAAAAATATAGAAACATATAGCATAAGAATATAATTATAAAACATTATTATGTAAAACCATGGCAAAATCTAACAGATTAAAAACAATAAAGCTATAAAAATAAGAACAAATTGTGTATCAAGTAGTAGAATTTCAAGATTTTTTGTGGAGACTGGTAATAGATAAATTGCCAGTAAAGGGAAAAATGCCATATAAAAGAAATGGATGGAACATGTTACATTGTCAAGAAGAAGAAATTATTGGACATGTGCATTTGAAATGTAAAGGAGTAAAAAAGTTATGAAGAAAACTATGTAAAGAAGATTTTTTTAAGATATAAAAGAAGTGGATAAAATAAGCAATGATATGATTAATTGTGGACATTATAAGAATAGAAGTAAATAATATGTTTAAAAGTAGAAAAAAATATTTATTGCTTTATGGGTTATATTGAATGAAAGAATAAATGAAATTATATTTTATGGTAAAATGATTTTAGCAATAATATTAAGTAAAATCAGATTGTGATTATGAAAAAAGAAGTGGAGATCTAACAGTGATGGACATTTAGTATGATTGCAAAGGAAATTATAAATAAGTATAAATAGATTTGTATATCTATATATTTGTACATTTATAAATATTTGAAATATGTAAATATTTTTGTAAATAGGAGTTCTTTTGTATATTAAGAAAGGACTCTTACTCTTCTCAATCGGTACAGTGAAATCTTTTACATCCACTTGAGCTACCACCAGTTTAAGCGATGGAATTCTTCAGTTTAACATTTCATATGAAGGATGACACACTAGAGAGCAACACCATTTTCAATAAGCTCCAATCTGAATAAATCTATTACAAAGAATACTGAATAAAATAGATATTATTGACCATTTAATAAATTACCAAATTAAGACACAGCCTGGCACTTACATTGACAAGTATTATTAGAAAGTCCAATAGGCAGTTGAAAGGATAAAAGTACCTGCAGTGTCAACAGCAAAAAGTAAATATATCCAAAGAAATACACCTGGTACCACCACAGCTCTTCAAATACACAATCTTTTATTGAGACAAACAGCCATTCAAATCAGTAAGTGCTTTTGGGTTATTTCAAAACCCTTCATCAGACTTATTCAATAACATTTCTTATCATTTAAATATAAAAAAGGCAACAAAAAAGTTTTTCAGTCAATTAATTTGTATACCTAAATTCATCACTAGATGGTAGCATTTATCTACAAATTCAATTCTTATAATACATTGAATATAAATGGATGTGTTTAAAAAATTATATATTTAAAAATATCCATTTGTATGTATAAAAAACATACATATAAATATAAATATATTTAATAGAATGCACATGTATATAGATATAAACATGAAATATATAAAATGTATAATATATAAATATACATAACACATAACACACATAGCACTTGTATTTCATGAACTGAAATGCATAGTAATTAATAAAATAATAAAAAAATAAAATAATATCTTTGTTGTATAAAGACAATACATATGGAAGTGCACTTATGTAATGTCAAAAAGCTAACTTCCTCTTAGATGCATAGTCAATGTTTCAGTGGTCTATCTCTCAAAAATGGTTTAACAGAGAACCTATCATTCAGCCCTTTCCCTTTATCTGATTGCATCCTGATTATCCATTTAGTTTCATGTTGTTCTGTATGATTCTTGATATTTCCTAGTCTCTTGTTCCTGTTTACTAATTCTATTACTGTAAACTTAAACTTATGGCTTAAATCATTCTGTAATGTATGTTTGGCCAGAGCATTAGTCTCATCCTCCCGATTAATGGCATAAATATGTTCCCTCATCCTTTCTCTTAAAGTTCGATTAATTTTGCCTATATAGTAGCTTGTACATTTCTCACAGCTAGCTAGATAGATGAGGTCCCTAGATGTGCAGTCAGCATAGTATTTGAAAATATATGTCCTACCATTCTCTGGATGTATGAAACTGCTGAATCCAGACATATAAGAGCATTGATTGCAGTTCCTACAGGGAAAAGTTCCATGTCTGCTAGATGTCACCCTACCCATATTGCTTTCTTCATAGCATAATAGCCTTTTTAGGGATTTACTGTTACTATAGCTATATCTGGGATTGGAGCCAGCAATAGTACGTATCTCTTCATTGGTAGTCAGAATGGCCCAATTTTTTGTAATCACTTTATTTATCGTTTTGCTGTTTTTAGAATATGATATATTCAACCTTATTTGTGTATTGGTATAAGTCAATTATGTATCTACTTGTGTTGTTGCTACTGCATTATTATCTCTTTTTCTAAAACAGAGTCTCTATCCACCTTTGTCAGATCTTTCAATATCCCAGTTTCTTGATTGGAATATCCCCTTGCGGAAAATTCATCACTGAGGAGATTTAATGTTTGTTCACATATGGTATCCTCACTAGTTAAATTAGATACTCTCCTTCCTTGATTAATCACTATGTTCTGATAGATGTGTTTGGGGTGCATACTTGTGCGATGAAGCAAACTATTTTTCCTGCAACTCTTTCTATATAGTCTGGTTGTAAACCTGTCATTCTCTTTATTAATAAATATATCCAGAAACTCAATTCCTGTTTTTGACCATTTCCCTTCAAATTTCAGGAAATTAGTGGTTTGATTTATGCATTCAATTAATGCATGTAGATCAACCTCACTCCCTTCCCTAGGAAGAAGATATCATCCACAAATCTCTTATAGTATTTAATTTTATTTCCATATTCCGTATCTAAAATGTATGTTTTCTCCCATTGGGCCATGACCAAATTTGCATATGAATTTGCACAAAGTATCCCTATGGAAACTCCCTTTTTTTGTAGGTAGTATTCATTATCATACATGAAAGCATTATTCTCTAGACTAATTCCAGCAGCAGCATACATCTCATTCTAACTGAACTTGTCATATTCCTTGCATAATAATTGCCTTAAAAATTCAAGGCTATCTTCATTAGGAATCATCGTGAATAGGGATTTCACATCTAAAATTACAAGCCAGATGTTTGATAGGTCCATCATATTATGTGTATATTCAGATAGACTTTTAAGAAATTCCTGAGTATCCCTAGTTATTGTATTAGTAGTTTGTATAATTTCGTTAAGCTGTTTTTCAATATATGTCAAAAGTGGTTCCGTTAGCCATCCTCTACTTGAGACTATAGGTCTCATCTTAGGGTTATGTACGTCTTTATGAATTTTTGGTAGGCCTCTAAAAACCGGAGTAGTAGGTAGCTTAACCAAAAAATATTTATACAGATCATAATCAATTATCTCATACATCAGCAGGTCATAAAGATTACTATGCATATTGCTAATTATTTTATTTAATTGTATACCATTAATTAATCGATAGGTCTCATCTTTCAACATTGATCGAATCATACTTTCATAGTAGCATTTATCTAAAGCAACAATAGCCCCGCTTTTGTCTGCTGGTCTTATAACTATTTGGTCATTATTGCTCAAACTAACAAGTGCTTCGCGTTCATTTTTACTTAAATTAAAAACATTTTGAGTATTATTATATTTTCTGTCATTAGACATTTGTATAAAATCTCTTTCACAAGCCTGTTCAAATGTTTCTAAAAGGGATTGCATGTTTGGTATAAACATACTAGGTTTCTTAAACAAAAACTATCTACTTTCATTATCATCCTTGTACAGCATTTTCAAGGCCACATTCCTCACAAACATTTTAATTTCAAGAATAAAGTCAGTAACATTAGTTCCTTTAGATGGTATGAAGGATAACCCTCTATTTAAAAGTGACTTCTCAGAGTCTTTCAATTCATATTTAGACATGTTAACAATTACCTCTTATTCACTTGCCTTTGTATTTTGTTCTGTAGCAGTGTTTGGTAGTCTGATACCTTCCATTTCCTGCTGCTCTTGAGTGGAGTACATTTTCTCTGATCTTGAATAGGTAGGGGGAACTGATGAAAAACAGATCCCAAAACTGGCTCAGTTGTTTTTGTGGCATTTTGTTTCCTTCTGACATCTCCTGTTAATGGAATGAAAGAGCCATTCAAGTTGTTTACTTTCCTTTGCTCGTTCTCCACGTCTATGGTGCTGGTTGCTTGGTTTTCTAACAGCACTGATTCCTCTTTATTGTTGCAGTTACTTGAGCTGGATGCTTGCATAACTTCTGTCTCATTACAGATCGGTTGTTGTTGCAAATATGTAGTTTCTGTCTCTTTGCTGCTCCATGTATTGGTTACAATGCCATTACATCCATTTTAATTTCTCTGCATCTCTGAGAGCTGAAGGGGGGGGCATTGGTTGATTTAGATCTTCTGGATTGGTTACCAAAAGATGGTTGGTTTAAATGCATAGTCGCTATTGGTTCTCTTGTTCCCCTAGACTCTTGCGGCCTAGAGAACACATTGTCGACACTGAAATCCTTAAGATCACGATCAAGTTTCTTCTTCTTGTCTAAAAGCAGTCTGCACTCCAATATAGTTGTGTGTGATAATACATCTTCATGAAACACAATAAGATCCCTTTCAGTCATTAGCGATGTCATCTCAGTCTGTAGGATCGTTATTTCATGATTGTCATTCTCAATTTTTATATACTGTTCGATGAGTAGCTTTATATATGAGAAGCTAGTGTCAATGTTGAGTTGTTGCCATTTGGTTAAAAGTTCTGGATATAAATTGCCATAAGTAGGCATCTTTAAAATTCTAAGTCCTCTCGGAAAAACATGGAAGCAAAGACATGCCTCCATGTGCTTCCATTGCCATTGCATATTTTTTAGTTTAGTTACTAGATTCTACATTTTACATGTCAGATGCAGAACATTAATTGTATGTATATTACGTTGTTCATTGTCAATGGCATTTAAAAGTTCAGTTCTATGAAACTGCAGAAGTACGTTAGTTTCTGCTTTTAGTAAGCGTTTAAAGGCTTCATTAACATTAGGAATCTTGTTACCTTCACATAGTACGTTGGTTTCAGAAACATTTCCTTCAGCCATGTCCCTTTCACTGCCAAAAACAACAGTATTATTAGAAAGTCCAATAGGCAGTTGAAAGGATAAAAGTACCTGCAGCGTCAACAGCAAAAAGTAAATATATCCAAAGAACTATGCCTGGTACCACCACAGCTCTTCAAATACACAATCTTTTATTGAGACAAACAGCCATTCAAATCAGTAAACTCTGTCGGGTTACTTCAAAATCCTTCATTAGACTTATTCAATAACATTTCTTTTCATTTAAATATAAAAAAAGGCGCCAAAAAAGTTTTTCAGTCAATTAATTCGTATACCTAAATTCACCACTAGATGGTAGCATTTATATACAAATTCAATTCTTGTAATACATTGAATATTAATGGATGTGTTTAAAAAATTATATATTTAAACATATCCATTTGTATGCATAAAAAACATACATATAAATATAAATATATTTAATAGAATGCACACATATATTGATATAAACATGAAATATCTAAAAATGTATAAATATATAAATATACATAACACACATAGCACTTGTATTTCATGAACTAAAATGCATAGTAATTAATAAAATAATAAAATAATATCTTTGCTGTATAAAGACAATACATATGGAAGTGCACTTATGTAATGTCAAAAAGCTAACTTCCTCTTAGAGTGGTGGTGCTGTGGTAGTGTTGTCAACTCATAGCAAGCCGTTGTCCCATTCGATTCTCAGCTAGAGCGTCTTCTGTGTGGAGGCATACGTGAATGGGGCATGCCTTCGTTGAAGGTTGTGCGTCAGGGCTGGTAACCCTGTACATAAAAATCCACTACCAATCATTAGCGGACCGGAGTTCCGCTGTGGCGACCCCTAACCGGGAAAAGCCGAAAGACACAAACACAAACAAACCTCTTAGATGCATAGTCAATGTTTCAGTGGTCTATCTCTCAAAAAAGGTTTAATAGAGACCCTATCATTCAGCCCTTTCCCTTTATCTGACTGCATCCTGATTATCCATTTAATTTCATGTTGTTCTGTATGATTCTTGATATTTCCTAGTCTCTTGCTCCTGTTTACTAATTCTATTACTGTAAACTTAAACTTATGGCTTATACAAAAAATTGGGCCATTCTGACTACCAATAAAGAGATACATACTATTGATGGCTCCAACCCAGATATAGCTATAGTAACAGTAAATCCCTAAAAAGGCTATTATGCTATGAAGAAAGCAATATGGGTAGGATGACATCTAGCAGACATGGAACTTTTCCCTGTAGGAACTGCAATCAATGCTCTCATATATCTGGATTCAGCAGTTTCATACATCCAGAGAATGGTAGGATATATATTTAAAAATACTATGCTGACTGCAGATCTAGGGACCTTATCTATCTAGCTAGCTGTGAGAAATGTGCAAGCTACTATACAGGCAAAACTAATTGAACTTTAAGAGAAAGGATGAGGGAACATATTTATGCCATTAATCGGGAGGATGAGACTAATGCTCTGGCCAAACATACATTACAGAATGATTTAAGCCATAAGTTTAAGTTTACAGTAATAGAATTAGTAAACAGGAGCAAGAGACTAGGAAATATCAAGAATCATACAGAACAACATGAAATCAAATGGATAATCAGGATGCAGTCAGATAAAGGGAAAGGGCTGAATGATAGGGTCTCTATTAAACCTTTTTTGAGAGATAGACCACTGAAACATTGACTATGCATCTAAGAAGAAGTTAGCTTTTTGACATTATATAAGTGCACTTTCATATGTATTGTCTTTATACAACAAAGATATTTTATTATTTTATTAATTACTATGCATTTTAGTTCATGAAATACAAGTGCTATGTGTGTTATGTATATTTATATATTTTTATATATTTCATGCTTATCTCTATATACATGTGCATTCTATTAAATATATTTATATTTATATGTTTGTTTTTTATACATACAGATATTTTTAAATATATAATTTTTAAACACATCCATTTATATTCAATGTATTTTAAGAATTGAATTTGCACATAAATGCTACCATCTAGTGGTGAATTTAGGTATACAAATTAATTGACTGAAAAACTTTTTTGGCGCCTTTTTTATATTTAAATGATAAGAAATGTTATCGAATAAGTCTGATGAAGGGTTTTGAAGTAACCTGAAAGTGCTTACTGATTTGAATGGCTATTTGCCTCAATAAAAGATCATGTATTTGAAGAGCTGTGGTGGTACCAGGCGTATTCCTTTGTATATATTTACATTTACAAGTATTTGATCTGGAAAAATAGCTTAGCTGCATTGCTATTTTCCTTGTGTCACTGAAAAACATTTTAATCATACATCAATAAACTTAAATTACAACATATTCAGCCAAGGAGTTGTAGATGAGTTCAGGCTGGCAATTAGTGCAGAAGATTAAGGCTATGAGCTGTTAATATTCTACATCCTTCATTTCCCTACTATGTGATCTTGAACAACTCAGTTAATGAGACAGTACTTTGGGGTAAGGGAATTTGGGCTAGGCTCCTTAATGGACTCCTTGACTGCATGCTTTGTGTCTACCTGAGAAAGTTTAATGGAGGACAGAGTTGCCATTTTATTTACAGTTCTTCTTAGACCATACAACAATATGTACAGCCAACATTTTTTTTCAATCATTTGCAAAGTGCTCATAGCTTAATTCAGTGAAAGTGTAATTATAAACATGCTAGGAATATTTATTTTCTAACACTACAACAAAAAAATGAAATATTCAACCCCACCTAAAAAGAAAAAGCAAGTGAAGCATAAACAGAGGGAGGAAATAAAATTATGCTAAGATTTATAGCAATGCACTACAGTTCTGTGTAATGGTTATTCAGCTAAGCTACAATGCAAGGCAGCATAAGGGGGCATTTAATATACAGAGTGAGAGAGACACAGATAGCTTAAATACAACCAGATGTGCTTCGTGGCCTACAAATTATAAAAGGCTACTGAAAGGAATATGTGTAATTGCATGTTTATATTTTATGAAAATTGTACTGATAACAATTTGCTCATAATACTTGCTCCTGTACATTACTGCCACAACATATGATGATGGTGCACCCTGTTTAATCTATATTGTGGCCAACAGTGTTGGGTATGTCAGTCTTGTGTCTACAGATGTATGTTCTTCAGGGGTACTAATTTTCCATTTTTCAGAGAAAAAGTGTTGGTAATTCCCAAATTACTAAAGTCTGAATATTGGAAGAAAACAATGATTTTTACAAATGTTTGCATTTTAGGACAGAACACTCATTCGCTATACTTATTGTCATATTTACTACTCATATCGTCAGCTTGCTATATTGACAATATCTAGAATTTGTTTCAATTATTACTATATGTAGCTGCAGTATAACATTGAATATAATGAAATCAAGGTAAAGATACAGGAAATAATTTTAAAAATCATATGTGTAAATGGCAGAGTTCATAATATGAAAATGGAATTTCACTTTTTGAGAACTGTATAAAAGTGTCTGTGATACTGCCCCATCATACTTGTTGTCAACAGCATTTAAAAAGGTATTTGTTAATGGTAATAGCACAGATGACTTGCTGTCCTAATAAAATGGACAAGCCCTGCAAGGAATGCATCTCCCTATTGAAATATTGGCACTTCAAATGCTGAGTGCTGACAAACAGAAAAAAAAAATATTGAAAATCCAGAAGAGTGAATCTTGAATATCAATCTTCTCCATTCAATTTTTCTTTTGCATGGGGTAAGCCCCCTACACTCCCTGAACTTATAAACGCTAACTCCAAGCTTACCAGACTTTGGTTAAAAAGGAATGTTAAATATACTAAGTTTGAGTCAGTCATTACATGGAGGTCCATGTTTTGGAAATTCAGTCTTCATGTTTCAGGATTCGTTCTAGCAAGTCATAACATTTCAAATTGTTACTGAGGAATGCATGTTTACCCAAGTGCAGTAAGTACATCTACTGTATGTATTCTCTTATCTGTCCTATATCTTTTGCATGATATATCCCCATAGCTGTCCTTGTGAGTATAGCTTGGTATAACTAGGCTAATCTTTTATCTGTAGCTGTACCAGTGCTAGTAATTACTTGTCTATAGCTCTAAATTATGTGCTCACAGTTGTCTGCATGTCTAAAAGATACAGTGGATGGAAAATGTCTGGAAAGCTTCACCCTGATGAAAACAAAGTACTGCTACAGGCATGTAGTACATGTGAACTGTATCTTTTGGGAAATGAGGAGCTAACGAGCATCTATGGAAAGTGCAGCAGACAATGGTCTATGACATAAATGCCATGGAGGTGTATTGCATTTGCACAGTACAGCAGTGTTACAAGAGTGCTAATGACATTTTATGGACTCCAGAGACAAAGGCATGATCCATAGCAGACAGATCAACCATAGAGAAGCAACCTATGAAAAGGAAGCTAACAGAGTCAGAGGAGTTACTCATGTCTCTATCTGGGGGGTGGGGTGATGGTTCTCATGTTATCCATGAAAGACTGAAGTGTGGCTTAAGAATGGACCCATCCCATGCATCCCAATGGATGGTGCACCAGGTCTGTGCCATGTTGAGAAGACTTCTGTACAGCAGTACTGCACCTAAACACTATAGGCTGACCACAGCATATCCTAGCTGTGTTTGTAATAGGAACATCAGACATCCTAGCCCTGTCAGGATAGCAGTACAGGTAGATAGGATTGTATGTCACCTCATACATGGACACTTTTAGCATGCATGCCATAGGGACACTGCTTTAACAATGGTATTTCATGCTTACTCTGGTGTTTTTTGTTATGTAAATAGAGAGACTAGCACTGTTGCAGAGAGACCTGTGAGGCTTCCACAGTGCAACAGTTTGATGCTGTCATTTGTGCAGGGGCTGCTGCTGCTGATGATTATGAGCCATATACACGAGTCACAGTCTGATGACAAAGTAACACCATCTGTCTCTATTCTGGGTAGGCATTTATCTGCAGTACAGGATGAAGATATAACTTTTACAAAGAGGAATATAAGGTTGTGGGGTCAGAGTGCATACTGTTCATAGTGGGATTGGGTACCTCTGAAGGCTGTAAGCACCAGTGTTGCTCTACATATGGCTATGACAGCACTGCATATGATGTGGGTGCATCCACCATCGCACAGTGCAATCACATACCACAGTTGACCACTAACTTATAGATGTGTCATGGTATCACTTAACAGAGTGTTCTGCTAGCCAGTCCAACATGATGCTGATTGCACTGTGCGATGGTGGATGCTTCCATCACGGTCCACACTGACAGTGCTGGCCAACATTGGGATTGGGTACATAACAGAAGTGCCCATGTAGGAAGTTTTCATAGGGTACCTAGTCCTTACCTGCCATCCCTCATCATGGGCAGCAAGTTCACCTGGCCTCATCTGGCAGGACACTTCACTAGCAGATTGCATTGATGCCTACCTCTCAGCCATCAGACAATGAAACCAGGTACAAAAGCCCTTGAAAACTAGGTAAGTTAGCCAAAAATCTGGGCAGCAAATTAATATAAAACTTGAGTACCAAATAGCACCCATCACTTCCTATTTCCAGTAGGAATGTGGGATATTACTCAGTAACACAATTAAAAAACAGAGTGACAAGAAAGATGGAAAAATTTAATAACATTATCAATATGACAGTGCAAAAATCTCTGGACATTAATTAACAGCATTGCAAAATTCTACCATACTAGATCATTTATTTCTGCTTCTGAGAAAGGGAGATGGATGTTGTGTGTCCTCCTTCTTTAAATTATTGGTGTCACTTACATGTTGGCCATGCAGTGTGGCTTTCTGTGTAATAGACAGATTTTAAAAATCAAGTGTGATATGGGACAATCAGAAAATTGTGTGAAGTGGTAAATCAAGCATGAGAATAGAGATATCTCTCCCAAAATAAATACTTCATTTACAGTGGTAAATCATGCCTGAAAAAAATAGAAATGTTCCAACAAACTAGAGACAGTTGTGAGGTCTGCATCCATGTCATGGGCCCACAGTCATGTATCTTACTTGCCAGGGGACCCCAAATCATAATACAACAGCAGTGCAACTACAGGTCATGGTTGCATTGAGTCACTAGCTGTGCTAACAGAGAGAGAAATTGTCTTTGACACAGAATACTTGTTACATTGAGACCTTCTTCTTCATGTCATTTAATATTCACTGCAGCCAGCTTGCATAGGCAGGCTTGTGTCATTGTGTACCTACCTGCCTATGCCCACAATGACTGTGATCTAATCTGACCTGCCACTTGTGTGGTCTGTGTGGGCACGGGTGATGTACAAAGTGGACCAACCATGCATTTATCATCATAACGTGATATTAACACTGCTGCATGCATCATGTTTGCTAAATGGGTAACACTGTACTATCACTATGTGTTTATCAGGGTTCAAAGTTCAGGACTTCCTGTTCTCACTTCATCAACCCTTCCATATATTGCAAGTATTGCTGGCTGGGGATGGTTGGGTAGCTGCTAGCTGGTACAATTCCACAACACTGGATTATGATGATGATGATGATGATGATGATGATGATGTGGATGTTCCTTCCTTGCTGGCTGTGTTTGCATGCATGCAGTCCAGTAGTGCCAGCAAACTGCAATACTGTAGCTGCCCAGCCTTTGCCCAAAGCAGCATATTATATAGCATGCAACATACTAGGAATATTCTGTAGGTTGGAACGGCCCCCTGCCCCCACCCCACAGACACGGTGAGGCAGTGAAAGGCAGTTTGAGCAAACCAAGAACACACTGGAGATTTGTGCCATATCTCTCAAACTGTTACTCCAAGAAATCTGGACAAAGCCAAAAATAATGGGGGAACAATGGCCAAAAACAGGGACAATTTTTAAATATTGCTCTTATAAACTTAGAAAGTTACTAGAATTAAAGGGTTTGTGTTAGCATGCATTTTTCTGAAGGATATGGGTTTGAAACTCACATGACTATCATTATTTAATGAGTTCAATCCTCTCTGATTTGGCAGAAAGCTATAGTTTTTATGAAGAACGGGCCAAAATTATGAGGCAAAAATCTGGACATTCTGCAAAAATCTGGACAGTTTCGAGGTATGATTTGTGCATGTGTGTGTTGTTGGAACCCACCACATGGGTGTCATAAGCCAGGGACCATGAAGGTATTCATGAACAAATGCAGGACTATCAACATAGCAGGGGAGTTAATACATATAAACACTATAAATATAGCTACATTAATTAACTTTAGCCACAGTGCCTGCACTTACCAGCTATGCCTCCCTGTGAATTATGACACCTGTTGATGGAAAAAATTCGGTATCAGATACTACCTTGCCCATATTGGCAGAAAGAGGCAGCACTAAACTCTGCAGTGTGCTGCTGCCTCAGACATTCTCAGTATCTGTAATTCTGGCATTTTTACCATGCTTTAGCTATTTGTAATTAAACATAATTAGTGCCCAGTTTCTCACACACACAATTATGAATCATGACTTTGTTCATTTTCCATATCCATCCATCAAATATATTCAGGACCTCATTTTCCCATCCAGTTTCACCTGCGTGGATACAGGATTTGTGTGTGTGTGTGTGTGTGTGTGTGTGTGTATGTGTGTGTGTGTGTTTGTGTAACACCGCATGGGACTATGAATTGCTAATATTCTGTGCCAGCCTGAATGTTACAAATTCCATTGTAAATGTGTGCTGAATACTACACAAGTGGTCTGTGAAATTTAGCTAGAATATCACAACAAGAAGTGATACAAAAGGGCAATGAAGCAGAAAAAATGGTAAACATCTACCAAATTAAATAAGAAAATCAATTATTTTTCTATTAAAACTAGAATAATGGTGGGAGTCACTAAACTGTGTTCTATTTTCATGCACAAAAATACTAACCCACTACAAAAATATTTCCATTAATTATTCACAAATAGTTGGTACAGCAGTTGTGTTGTTGCCTCACAGCAAGAGGTTCTCCCGTTTGATTCTCAGCTAGTGTGCAGGAAGTGCCTTCTGTGCGGAGTCTGCATGTCCTCCCTGCGGCTGAGTGGCCTACGAAAGACATGTGTGAATGGGCGTGCCTTCGCTGAAGGTTGGGCATCGGGCTGGCAACTCAGCATCATAAAAATCTACTGCCAATCATTAGCGGACCGGAGTTCCGCTGTGGCAACCCCTTACCGGGAAAAGCTGAAAAGACAAACAACAATTCACAAAGAGCAAAAACACATATTGAAGGTGAATGCTATGTTGAGATGAACTCATACCTCTAATTTGGTCATGCTGATTTCACTTTTATGATCACAGTTCAGCATGTAAGATGATGTCACATCATAAACATATCTCAGCCATTTGTTACTAGTGTAATAATTTACATTATAAAAGGCACACAATAAGCACTAATACATGAACAGCAATCACGTACTTCACTATATAACATTTCACACCCAGTAAGATGTCCTGTAAGACATATCTCACTTTTTGAAATTAATTTGAATGCTGGACATGTGTTTGCCATGTGAGGAAGATGTTACTTCAGTTTCAGATGGCACATATGAAGGAAATGGTGTAGCACTGGAGTATGCAAATGGAGGCCTGTGTATTAACAGCATATTAACAGTGACTATGCCTATCATTTCAGGAAAGATTGTAGAAATACATTTTTATGGGGACTGGCATAATTGTTAAGGCATTTACTTCATAAACACATAGCACTGGGTTTAATTGTCACCTCTAGAAAGTTGGCTAGGCTTAGAATGGCCTGCACAAGCAGCTAGCTTAGTATTTACCTATAAACTGTATTTTATTAATTTATTTTTTATTGTACTTTTGAAAGGAATGCTTGCAGACTAGTCACCTGCCACTACCTAAAGTGCATTAAGTCATTACTGAGAGATTAGTTAGCCCTGTCTCATTAATGCATGCATTTAGCTCTGAACAGCAGATATATTGCTTAGCCTAGAGGTAGGCTACAGCTTAAAAGATTATTTTTTGTTAATATAGATATAGGATACAATATGATTGTAAAGCAACTTGTATTTGGAGCAGTACAGTTGGCAAGGGAGAAATGAAGCAAACTGTATCACTGTTGAGTAAAGGGGCATGCATAATGCTAGTTTACCTCAAAGAGTTAGAAGGGGAGTATAGCATAAAATGAATGAATGGTTTTCTTGGCTGTATACCTAAGGCAATAAGGAACTGAACAATTTAGTTTCATAGTTTCATAGTATAGTACTAGGCTATCTGCCCTGAGGCATTTGTAAGCCTAGCCATAGTGATGTGGCTTTTGCCACCCCATGAAATGGTACAAAAATGTACAGAATAAATCTAGAATACTGTGCCTCTGTCTAGTAGTGACACAATGAAGGTCCCCTTATATAATAGAATTAGTTTACTGTGCCCCTGTCTAGCAGTGACACAGATGTGACCCCTGGGGTAAACTTACGATCTCCCATCCACTCATCAAGATTTCTCTTGAAGAGAGTCAGTGAGGGGCTCTGCCTAATATGAACTGGGATGCTGTTCCAAAGCATGGGAAGCCTCTGGGTTATGAATCTATCCCTCCAGCATGTCCTATTCATACCTGTGCCGAGGTTTAAGTCTTTAGCTCTCGTGGTCCTGATGGATTTGGATTTTTTGAGGTGGAGCATGTCCATCAGATCCTGATTGGACATGGCCTTGTACGTCAGGCAGAGATCACCTCTGAGCAGGCGGTGTGCTACTGAATAGAGCTGAAGTTTCTTTAGTCTGGCAGAATAAGACATATGTTGGAGACCCTTGATCCTTTTGGTGAGGTACTTTTGTGGTCTCTCCAGCTGTTGCAAATGCTGGATGAGGTACATACCAAATGGGGCATTGTACTCAATCATGGGTCTGATGAGGGAGGAATATAGGGGTACAATGACATCCTTGGATCTGGATGTGAATCCCTTCATGATGAGGTGTGCAAGGTAGAATGTTTTTCTAACCACTTTGGCAACGTGGGTGTCAAATGAGAGGTCGCTGTCTACTCGGGTCCCTAGGTCTCTGATTACTTTTTCCGTACTCAGTGGGTTGCTGTCTATGTGATAATTTGTGGGTACTTTGTTTTTTCCAAAAGGGATGACTATACATTTTTTGGCATTTAGTTTAAGGCCGCGACTACAGCACCAGTTGTCCGTTTCAGTGAGGCCTTTTTGTAGGATGTGTGTGTCTGCTGGTGTATCGACTATGGTGCCTAGTTTGCAGTCATCTGTGAACTTTGTCAGCCACAGCCCTCCCATGTTTGCTTTAACATCTGAGAAATAAATGCTGAACAAGAGGGGTCCCAGGACAGATCCTTGTGGGACACCACTTGTGACTGGCTTTGAGTCTGACATTGCTCCAGCGATTTTAACTTTATGGGTTCTGTCCTTTAGCCAGTTTGCAACCCATCTAGTGACATAAGGGTTTACTTTTAAGCTGTTTAGCTTATCTATGATGCCTGAGTGGGGTATTGTGTCGAAGGCCTTAGCCAAGTCCAGGTATGCTGTATGGACTGTTTTGCCCTCATCAATGGCTCTAGTGACTGTTTTGAAAAAGTCAACCAGGTTTAAAAGGCAGGATCTGCCCTTTACAAAGCCGAACTGGGTGGGGCCAAGTGTCTGTAGGTCCCCTATGTCTCTGTTTATGCTGTAACAGAAATGATACTAACAGACAAGGCACCCCATGGTTTGCTACAGTAAGCGGCAATAATAACTGGATGCACAATAAACACAATGACGCCCTGGATCAACTGGTCAACACCCCCACCAGAGGTGACAACATATTGGACGTGGTCATCACCAAAATGGGTGAAAGTTTCATAGGGACCTTGATGATTACACCAAAGGTGACCCTTTTAATTTTGAAAACAAAGCTAAACATGTCTGTTTCATTGCCCAGAATCAGTCCACTCCCAAGAGGAAATGGACAAAATCTATCCTTAAAAAAGGTACATCCTCAGATACTGACACTTCAGCTGATGATTATTCCTCTTCTGGTCCAGATACTGACTCAAGGGTTGCCACAGGCTCACCAGCATTAAAAAGAAGGAACTCTACAATCATGCAGGGTTTACACGAAGGAGGAGGGGGGGCAGAAAACATAAGGGTTGTAGACAATATGGAAACTCTATTGCAGATGTTTGTGACAAAGTGAATAATGTTAATATCACTAACATTTCATCACATGTCCTCTCCTCCTCTGAAATTGATATCTTGAATAAAGGATTATCTTTCATCCCTGGCTTTTTTGTTTCAGAAGAAAGTTTTGCTCAGGACATTATTTCATTTTGCAGAACTCTTAATTTAAAACTATTTTTTCAGGATCAACAACCATCAAAGATCTCTGATGAATTCAAATACCACAGATCTTCTTTTATGCCACCCATGAATCACCATGTTTGCATGTTTCAACAAGCTATGTTAAAAAAAAACTTCATTTTCATTCAAGATCCATTCCACCCTTATCTAACAATGTGTCCAAAACATGTATGGATAACATCACTAATCTAGCCAACAACCATGAGTTGGTTATTATTAGTGCTGATAAAGGAGGTTCAATTGTTGTTCAGGATATTTCACAATATGATCGTGAAGCATTTAGCCAATTATCTAATGCACGTTATTATTCTGAATTATCTATGGATCCCACACCTATTTTTAAAAAACAGATTGATTCTTTCCTGATGTCAGCTGTTGAAGAGGGGATTATTACAAAAAATACACAGTTCCAACTCACCATCACCAATCCCTGCCCACAATACATATACTTTTTACCTAAAATCCATAAGGATCTTCACAACCCCCCAGGCACACCCATTGTCTCTGGCAAAAATTCATTAACCGAGCCATTATCTTTGTTTCTAACCAAACATTTACAGCCCCTTTTACAATGTGTCCGAGCTAGGATCACGGACACCACTGAATTTTTGCAAATCATTTAATACACACAACTTGAGCCAGACTGGTTACTTTGCACTTTAGATGTTAAATCATTATACACGAACATTCCTCATTGGGCTGGTTTGGAAGCTTTGGAATATTGGCTCAATAAGACAGAACTATATAGGCCAGGCTTCAGTACTCTTTTGTTGTGCTTGACGGAACATGTACTAACTAAGAATGTGTTTTTCTATAAGGGAAAATGTTATTTGCAAATGAAGGGGACAGCCATGGGGGCTTCTTTCACACCCATATACGCAGATCTGTTCATGGCGTATTTTGAAGAACATGTCATTTATGACAGGTCTCAAAATATTTATATTGATGAGATGGACATCTGGCGTAGGTACTTAGATGATTGCTGGTTGGTATGGAGGTCCGATAGTGAATATCTCTCAGAATTTATCACTTATTTGAATGATAATAAATGGGGAATCGAATTTTCTGTCAGCTGTGATAAAAATAAAATAATTTTTTTTAGATGTTTTGGTTTGCCGTACATCAGATCATACGCTGTCCACAGAAATTCACTGTAAATACCCCGAAAATAATTCACTACTCCATGCCTCCAGCTTCCATCCCCCACACATTTGCAAAAACATTCCCAAATCTCAGTTCATGCATATCAAACGCATCTGTTCTGATCAAGACACATATACATGCTTCAGGGATGATCTTGTACACAGATTTCACGACCGTGGATACAAAATGGGTCACCTTGTACACACCAAACATATTGTTGATAGCATGAAACGTGAAGATTTATTACATTATAAGTCCAGCAATAAATCCAAATCCGAACCTCCCAGATTTATCACCACTTATGGACGTAACACCAATACATTGATCAATATGGTCCAACATAATTGGAATATATTAACATGTGAACCCAAACTTCAGGAAATCCTTGGTGATAGATGTTCATTTTCCTTTCGTAAAGGCAAAAACTTATCTGCTTTCTTTAATCATTTCAAACACAGTGATGCCAAAACCAGTCACACCATACAAACTACATTATCAGGAGAACCTTTATTGGGATGCTTTCCTTGCGGACATTGCACATATTGCACAAAGTTACTTAAAACTAAAAGTTTTACCAGCCAAAATACCCCAGAGGTGTATAATATAAACTTCTTTGCTAATTGTTCCTCTGACTGGGTCATTTACTTGGCCAAGTGCAATTGTTCTGCATTTTATGTGGGTCAAACTTCACGACCATTGAAACTAAGCATATCTGAGCATCTCAGTGATATCAGGAATAAGAGGGAAACGAATGCCTTATACGAACATTCTTTAAATCATCATAATGCATGTTTCAGTTTCATCATTATTGATAAAATTTTGAGATCCAGAAACAATAAATTAGGCTGGCATGATTTATTGAATTCAATGGAGAAAAAATGGATTATTAAACTTGGTGGGCTCTTTAAGCCTAGTCTCAATGAACATTTGTAATGAATCACATGATTCAAGGAATTTATTATAAAGAGGTTCGTTTTTTGTATTCAATTCAAACACTGAAGAAGGCTCTGTAAATTAACTGCCGAAACCGGTCTGTTGAATAGAACCTAATACTTTTATTGAAGTATTCTCCATTAATTCTATGTGCCTTGTTTGCTGGTCCATTTTTGCTTTGTGTAGTCTACAAAAGGGCCTTACAGAAACAGATGCTTGGTGCCAGAGCCATGGGCTCAAACTCAATGCCAAGAAATGTATAGTTATCTCCTTTGGGAAAAAAACATGTACCCGTGAATTACCACATAGGTGGTAGTACACTAAGCACCGAAAGTGTGATAAGAGACTTAGGGACACAGGTGGACATTGGTCTCACCTTCGATAAGCACATCGCCACAGCAATCAGGAAATCCTTCTATGTAGCACACCTCATCACTAAGGGCTTTTCACCAAGAAAAAAGGAGGTCATTGTCTCACTGTACTCATCCCTCATTAGACCCATTATAGAATACAATGCCCCGTTTGGTATGTACCTCTCAAGACATCTGCAACAACTGGAAAGACCGCAGAAATACCTCACTAAAAGAATCACAGGCCTAAAGCAGATGCCCTATGCTGACCGCCTTAAAAATCTCCAGCTATACTCTGTTGCATATCGTCTACTCAGAGGCGATCTCTGCTTAACATACAAGGCCATGTCAAACCCAGAGCTGTTGGACATGCTACACTTAAAGAAATCCAAATTCCTCAGAGCCACATGCTCCAGGGATCTAAATCTTGTCATCACAATAAACAAAACATGCTGGAGGGATAGGTTCCTGACCCAGAGACTCCCCAGACTCTGGAATAGACTGCTCATACATGTCAAACAGAGTGCCTCTTTGGTCCTCTTCAAAAGGAACCTTGACGGTCGGATGGGAGAAAGGAAATTCACCCCGGGGATCATGTCAGTCCCCCTGCTAGACAGGGGTCCAGGGAAGTAAATAGTGTGGGAAGAAATTGCCAGGGAATTGATATGGCTAGGCTTGTATAGGCCATAGGGCTGATAGCCTAGTACCAACCTATGAACCTATGAACAAAACCAAGACTCACTCCTCCAAGAAAAGGAAACCAGCCTGGTGGACCCCTGCCATAAACAAGCTATACAACAGAAGGAGAAAACTAGTAAAGAAAAGAGTAAAATCCCAAGAAGGGAAGACATCCCTGATCAGTATCAGCAAGAAACTACAATCCCTCATAAAATCATCCAAGGCTAGCTTTGAAAGAAAACTTGCCATGGACTCCAAAGATAACCACAAGACATTCTTTAGCTATGTCAAGAATCTAAGTGGCAATTCTCAGATCTGCTCAGAGTTAGTGCAGAATGGCACAAAATAAACTGAACAGACTGATATAGCCAACATCCTGGCAGACAGGTTCAGTGCAAACTTCACCCCTTCTCACCCCCAAAAGGGCCCATAACTATACCAGAAGAATGTAGTGCCCATGAAATCACAGACACTCAGGTTAAAACAGCCCTTTCCAAACCCAAAAACACAGCATCAGTGGGACCGGACAGTGTCCCAGGCTGCGTCCTACACAAGCTCAAAGATGAACTAACCCCTCACCTAAACACGTTGTTTAAACTCAGCCTCTCCACAGGCTATGTGCCCACAGAGTGGCGCACAGCAATGGTTATTACGCTCCACAAAGGTGGAGCCACAATGGACTCCAGGAACTATCACCCTATAAGCCTGACTAGCTTGCTCTGCAAAGCTATGGAGCACATCATCATGGATCTCATTAACAGAGACATTGGAAACCTCCAAAAACTGGGCCCTACCCAGTTTGGTTTTGTTAAGGGCAGATCATGCCTCCTAAACCTGGAAGACATCTTTGAGACAGTTTTCAAGGCTATAGATGAGGGAAAGATGGTCCACACAGCCTACCATGACCTTGCAAAGGCCTTCAACACCATTCACACTCAGGTATTATAGACAAGCTTACCAGCCTGAACATAAACCCCTACGTTATGAGATGGGTTGCCAACTGTCTCACAGACAGAACCCACATGGTAAGAGTTGTGGGAGCTAGGTCTGACTCTAAACCGGTTACAAGTGGCGTTCCCCAGGGCTCAGTCCTAGGACCCCTCCTGTTCGGCATATACTTCTCAGAGGTACAGGCAAGCACAGGAGGACTATGGCTGACCAAGTTCACAGATGACTGCAAACTAAGGGCTATAACTGACTCTCCGGCTGACACAAACATCCTCCAAAAGGGTCTCACTGAGACAGATACCTGGTGTCTAAACCATGGCCTCAAGCTAAATGCCAAAAAGTGCATAGTCATCCCCTTTGGAAAATACTAAGTACTGACAAACTACCACATAGGTGGTAGCCACCTAAATACAGACGACATAATAAGGGATCTGGGGATCCAAGTAGATAGTAAGCTCTCCTATGATAATCACATTGCCAATGTGGTTAGAAAATCCTTCTATGTGGCCCACCTAATCACAAAATGGTTTGCATCCAGATCAGAAGAGGTCATTGGACCCCCTCTATGCATCACTCATCAGACCTATCATAGAGTACAATGCCCCATTTGGGATGTACCTTACAAGACACCTGCAACAACTGGAAAGACCACAGAAGTACCTCACCAAGAGGATCACTGGCCTCAAGTAGATGCCCTATGCAGCTCAACTGAAGAAACTCCAGCTGTACTTGGTTGCATACCGTCTACTCAGAGGTGATCTCTGCCTGACATACAAAGCCATGTCCAACCCAGAATTGATGGACATGCTCCACCTAAAGAAAACCATATCCCCTCGAGCCATACGATCCAGGGATCTAAACCTCACCACAACAATAAATATGACATGCTGGAGGGATAGATTCCTGTCCCAGAGACTTCCCATGCTCTGGAGCAAGATTCCAATCTACATTAGGTAGAGCTCCTCGCTAACCCTCTTCAAGAGAAACCTTGACGAGTGGATGGGAAACAGAAAGTTTACTCCAGAGATCACTTCAATGGCTCCGCTGGACAGAGGCACAGGGAACTAATCTAAGGGGGCAGCGAAAGCCAACACATTCCGGCTAGGATTATAAATGCCTTCGGGCAGATAGCCTAGTACCTACCTATAAACCTATGACTAGGAACTCATTTTCAAGTTGTTGTAATAAAACTGTTAAAGGGGGATTTTCTTTATTATACGGACGGCAGAAAAATTAGATATTGTATACATGTTTATGTTACAGCATATATGGGTTCTTGTGTACATAAGCATTTGTGAGTGCATTAGTCTATGTGCATACTTTCATAACTGCTTGTGTGTGCACATGCACAAAAGAGTGCATGTGAGCTTGTGGGGGTTTGTGAACTTGTATTCATGAGTGTGTATATGTTTGTGTGCATTCATTTATGAGTTAATGTTTACAACTGCGTGTATACCTGAGTTTAGGTGTATGTGTGGGAGAATTTGTATGCATACTGTGGCGCAGTGGCCAATTAAGATGTTAGGAATGTTATTTTGAGGTGCTGTGAATGCACCCATATAATATGACATGACTGTAATGGTGATACATATAAACAACACATGGTTGATATGAAGTCTGCAGTAGCAGAGTTTATTCTGAACCATTTGAGGAAGTGCTACTAAAAGCAAGGCCTGAGACCTGTGGCTTGTGGCCTGTGGCCCAAAAATGCAGAGATATGTGTTTTCCATAGGGGAGGACATTCAGACCAAAAATGGAGACTTTAGGTGGATTCTGAACAGCATAAGCTGTGGAAATACCTGGGTCTGACTGGAAGTTATGTGGTTCTACTCAAGGACTACCAGTGGTTGAAAAATATTTGAGAACTACAAGGCAATTTCACCACGGTTGCAATAAAAAATCTTCAAACTGCAAGAACTCTTGCATTTGATTCAGAGACATTAAATAGAGTAACAATTACAGAATTAGATTGTAAGTAACTAGAATCATATTTGTTTTCTTTTGAGTTAAAAATGAGATTTTATTTAAAATTTCCTGTTTACCTCAGACATGGCCATTTCCTTCTGCATTTGGTGGTCTAAGCTTTGGCTTATATATATCTTCAGGCCTTTGTGTTTCTACTGTGATGACAATATTTTAACTTAGTATTTATTTGTGTAATTGTCTGTCTTTTCACGGATTGCCACTCCAATGGACCTATTCATTCAAACAGGTGCAAAAGTACATGAATTTAACTCAAGCTGTGCAATATACTATCAACTTGTTTTAAATTAGGAGACCAGAGGGGGCAAAGACCCCCACATGTCAGACATGCTGGGCTTGACTCTTACTTTATTTAGGAGTGTATATTTGAGTCAAGTTTGACTGACTGGCTTGTTTGATCTCCATTCATGAATAAGTCATACAATTTTAAGTACAATATTATTTCCACCCCCCTCCCCCACTGATACTTAACACCATAGTTGTTGTGGTCCAAAGTAGTGCTTTGCATTTGTGTAGATGTGGACTTTTCTGTCCTTTTTGGACAGCTATTATAAGTCCTTCTTAGATTATTCCCCCTCTATAGCACAAATCTTTGTGTCATTGATAAGAAGGTAACCTACTCAAATTTGCATCTCACAAAGCTAATCATACAATTACTGTAATGAACTAGTAACAAGCTATATCCTCAAGACCTGGGTTTGATTCTGATTTTAATATTCTTACCATAGAATCCAGAGTTAGTTTCCTAACTGAACTAAAATTAAATATTTTCATTTGAAACAAGCACTTGTGCACATTTGAGCTCATGTAGTTAAAATGGCAGGAATAAGACACCTTGATTCATTTGCTTGCTTTTTTCCCAGAAAATATCCAAAATCTTTTATGTCTTAGAGATCCATAATTGCATAGAGCATTTCAAATTAGGTCTCTCGAAATCTTCAAGGGATGATAATTTCCTGCTTTCTAACAATAATGGTGAGTCCTTTATATGTAAAATGCACATTCTTTAGTGACATTATATACTTTTATATGTGATTAAAATTAAACATGTAAGAAACTGTTAAACAAATTAAATCATACCTAACAACATGAGATAGTAAAAAGCTATATAAGTTCAAAAGAAACATTTATATTGTTACTTAAAAATGTTAAAACTATTTTATTTAAGGCAGAAAATAAAAATGTAATTTGCCCTGAATAAAGCAAGTCAGCAAATTTAGTACTTTTGCAGAAAAGTCAGAATCAGATATAGGGCCATTTTATTTTGCAAATTCAGAAGTCATAGCTATTCATTTCTTTCAAGAAGGTACTTTGTATTGTGCTTAAGTTTTTTCCCCCGAAGGAATCACTGTTAAAGAAATAGAATACAGTTCAATTTACTCTGTGAAAGGATGTTCATTCTTCTAATATACCTAGACTACTATTACATTCCAGCTTGAAATAACTTTTGTTCAAAATGACTTACAAAAAAATTATGCTTAATTTGCAGGGTGCCAGTAAAAGTAGAGAACCTCGTTTCAAATTAGGTACATGTGTTTTGGTTGATAAAGTGTCACATCTGCAACATTTCACAATCAAGTGTTCTGTTGCAATTTACCTTTTCAGATTATTATTGCTATCAAGCCTTCTGCCTTCCTTCAGAAGGTCCTTTGTCCATTATTTTGCTACTGTGTAATTTGCTTTTTTATCTCTCTCTTTTTTATTATGATTATATGCTTTTGTACTGTTTGTTATGTAACATGCTTACTTGTTTTAAATGTTACAGTAGTTAAGCATAAAAGGGCCCGAAGAAATAGTTTATTGCAGGTTAAACTAAAGTACAATAAAGTAGATGCAAAGCTTAAACTATAAAGTGATTATGAGCACCCACTAACTGTGATTCATAATGCCCTGAAATATTTACATTCTGTTGTACGATTAAGCACGCATATTTTATATGCCAATTATACAAGAATAAATCAAAGTATCATTCAAAGTAGAATAGCTTAAGTTTATTAATTTTGTTGAGTTAAGTAGGTTAAACAGAATATATTTTGCATGCATGACCTCAGAAATATGCAGACCAACACATATTCATGTAATGGATTAGTACATAAGACAGAGATCACTAATGGTTGTACTGAAGATGGCTGCGTTGTTTCAGTGTTGCTATTAGCAACTGTGGGGGAAGAGGATATAGTAGACTAACAGGATTTACAATGAATAATCACATCTCGTTTAGTCAAACTGCATATCAACTTAGCTTGTCTGCAACACAGGTTTGCTCTGAAGGAACATAGGATGCCTGTAGAGTGAAATTGTCCTGCAAAGCTATATCCCAAGCTAACAAAGGGGGTACAATCTGATTACCACTTGCTTCTTGATGTATCACATGACTGGTATTGTCTGTAACCACCTAAACAGGTTCAGGGGAACAAAGATAGTTCAGACAGTTGAGTGCCCTGATCAGAGCAAGCATCTCCTTGATATTTATATGCTTGCTCCTGCCCGTGGTGTCCCACATGCTTTACATTTTTATCCCTCGTGAAACTGATTCCCAAGCAAAATCTGAAGCATCTGTGGTGACCATACCTCTCAACAGTCCAGATTTTCACAGAATGTCCAGATTTTTGCCACATATTTTTAGTCTGTACCTCATAATATTTGTGAATTTCTGGATTTTTGTATTGAATCAATGAGGATTGAATTCACTGCATAATGACAGGCATTTGAGTTTCAGAATTCATATCCTTCAGAAAATGCATGGTAATACAAGGCCTTTTATTGTAGAAACTTTCTAAGTTTATAACAGCAATATTTAAAATTTGTCCCCATTTTTGTGGCTTTGTCCCCCACTATTTTTGGTTTTGTCCAGATTGTTCATGCTAAGAGGTTGAGAGCTATGGTGGTGACTGACTGCTTTGCAGAAGGGATGGAGAAGGGAAGATCTGGATTTAAGGATATCTGTTGTCTCTACCAAAAAATGTATTTTCTGTTAAACACCAGCACTGGTATTTGAAAAGATAAAGGATGTTGATGCAGGGACCAAAGAGATTTCAGCTACCACTGTTTTTTTCTCATATGGAGTCTTGGCAAGGGTATCATGAGAATCATAGGTCCATTGGTTCATAGGTGTTTACTAGGCTAATGACCACAAGGGCCTTTTTAAGTCTAGCCATGCATCCCAAATCTCTGACAAGTTCTGATAGCTTTGATAAGTGTAAGCATGGGCTTGCGAGATGAACCATTTACAGGTTACCTCTGCCCATTAGAGACATAGGTGCCAAACCAGGGATGAATTTCTAGTTTCCTAGCTAATTGCTCAAGTTATATTTCATTTGGGTTAGGGAGAAACTCTGCTTCATATGGATGGGGAGCCTGTTCCATAGATGGGGTAGTTGCTGGGATACATACCTATCTCTCTAGCAGGTCCTATTTATATCACAGGCAAGGTTTAAGTCTTTAAAATGGGTAATTTTGGTGCTGTTTGTTTTGTGGATATGCAGGAGGTCCATCAGAGTTCGGTTTGCCAATGCCCTGTATGTGAGACATAGATCTCTCCTCAAAAACCTGTAGGAGACAGAATACAGAGATAGGGCCTTGAGGCGGTCTACATTGGACATATTAATTACTCCCTCTACTCTTTTAGTGAGGAGCCTCTGTGGACATTCCAATAGTTGGATATGCCTGGTTAGGTACATACCAAAGGGGGCATTGTACTCAATGTTAGGTTTGATGAATGCCAAATACATTGGAACAATGGCGTCCTTGGACTTAGATGCCATACCTTTCTTTATAAGTTGCTCAACATAGAATAATTTCCTCACCATTGTAGACATGTAATGGTCAAAAGCTAGATTACTATCTATGTGTGTCCCTAGATCCTTGACTACTGGGTCATCTCAAAGGGGTGTGTTGTCAAAATGATAGCTACCAGGGATGGATGACTTCCCAAAGGATACTATTATGCATGTCTTGGCATTTAGTTTTAGTCCATGGCTCTGACACCAGTTGTTTGTCTGTGTCAGCCCCTCCTGGAGAACATTTGTGCCATTGTGAGATTCAATGACAGCTCCTAATTTGCAATCATCTGCAAATTTAGTCAGCCAGAGATCCACTGACATTGGTCTTGACTTGGAGCTGTCCAAGGAGTGATCCATGAGGGAATCCACTTGTGACTGGCCTGGCCTCTTTGTAGAGGTGGACTCCCCATTTCTAACTTCCTGGATCCTGTCTGTGAGCCAGTTGGCTATCCACTGGGTGACATACAGGTTTGTACCTAACCTCTTGAGTTTGTCAACAATACCTGAGTGGGGTATTGTGTCAAATGCCTTGGCCATATCGAGGTAGGCAGTGTGAATGACTTTGCCCTCATTTATTGCTTTGGTGACCTTCTCAAAGAAGTCCACCAGGTTGAGTAGGCATGATCTGCTCTTGACAAAAATCAAACCAGGTTGGGTCCAGTATCAGGAGGTTTACCTTATCTCGAGTGATCATCTCCATGAAAATTCTTTCCATGAATTTACATATAAGACTAGTGAGACTTATGAGTCTGTAGCTCCCAGGGTCTATAGATGGTCCACCTTTGAGTAGAGGGATGATTGTTGCCTTTCTCCATTCATGAGGCATGAAGCCTGTTTGGAGGCTACAGTTAAAATAGTAACTCCAGAGACCATGATAGGTCATGTTTCATGCTACTTAGAAGGCATCCTGGGATATTGTCTGGGCCCATTGATGTAGTGTCCTTGGTCTTAGAGAGAGCATTAAGGACCTGTTCCCTAGTGATAGTAGGAGGAGTTACATTTGACGATATTTCCTGAGGGAAGGTTGGGGAGTTGAGAGGGGTAAAGCAGGAGATTTGCTATATCTTCTGGCTCAGTATAGGTGGCTCCATTTACAAGGAGCTCTGCACACAATTGTGTATTGCCTTTGAGGCTGTGGACATAGTTAAAGAATGCTTTGTGGTTGTTCTTAGCTTGGGAGGCCAAACCTACCTCAAATTTTGCTTTGGTAAATTATTTGTCCTTTGAGTTGTTTATTTAGTTTGATGAGAGTGCTTTTATCCTGCTGGGTGCTGCACCTCCTAATTTTTGCCATGATTTTATTCCTTCTGTTATACATCCGATTGATTTTGTGATTCCACCAGGGTGGCTTGTTTTATGAGTTAGTGCTGTACTTCTTCCTAGTGGGTACAGCTGCCTCTATGCAGCTATTAACATGCTTGTACTGGTTTTCTGTGAACAGTTCTGTATAGGCAGAAGTGTTCTCAGGATTTATGGGGGTTTGAAATGTTGCCAATTTCTCACTAAATAGCAGGAGGTTAACCTTAGAATAGTTCCTGAATATTTCAAGTTTAGCTGGGGGTCCGGGTTTTATTTTTACTTCAAAGGAGACCATTTTGTGGTCTGACCTTACCAGGAAAGGCATTACAGTATGGAGTGTGCAGCAGTCTCCCATATTAGTGAGGACCAGATTCAGTACGGTTGCACCCCTGGTTGGTGTATTGACTATTTGGTCCAGGGAGTTTGTGTTTACAAAATCCAGGAATCTCTGTGCATGTATGTTTGGTGTCATATAGAATTCCCAGTTAATACTAGGGTAATTAAAGTCATCCATAAATATGGTATTGGGTTGGATAGTTAGTGTTTCTATTAAGTTTAAATACATGGTAGGGGTTTCCTGGGTCATAGAGGTTGACCTATAGCTTACAAGGAAGTGGTATTGGATTTTACCTATGGTGATTTTAACATGGATCAGCTCAAATGCATTGTCCTGTTTGACCAGCCTTGAAGTATATTTATTTTTGATGTTAACACAGACACCTCCACCTTTAGTCCCTGCCTTTGAAGTAGCTGGCCTAAATGTGTGGAAGGCATTATAACCTTGCACTGTTGATGTGGTCTCTGTAGCTTTAAACCATGTCTCAGTGACCGCACAAACATCAGCATTCTGTAGGGTAAAAAGAGCTTCTAGGGAGTGGAGTTTTATGTTTAGATTCCTAGCATTGAGCAGTAATACCTTTAGATTTTCTTGGTTTTAATTTGCTATGTCGGAAGTACTTTCAGTTTGGCATTGTTTAAAAAAGGCACTATGGGGAAAGACAATGTTTTAGCTAATATTCGAAAGCCTAGAGGGAGAGTTGCAGACCATCCCTGACAAAGCAGGGTGGTGCTCCATGCTGACAAATATTGATCCCCCTTAGAATGACACCAGAAACCAAGCCAATTATTAAAATCAATGGTCTTTTGTTCGTATTATGGCATCCTTGGAAAAGGTAAAATGCTGCTCAGTGCTAGGCTCATACCAGCCTGAGACACATATTCCAAGAGCTCCATGATGTCTTTCCTCATATAGTCTAGGGAGGTACATCTCAGGTCATTTACTCCCACATGCACTATGACTGAGTCATATTAGTATATAGGGTACAAAAACTTGATACCCTCTACCAACATAAACACTTTTTAAACTACTCTACTAGAAAAACACTTGCCCAAACTTTTCTCCTACCTTCTCTCCTCTATCGTGCCCCTATTCTGACAAGCATCCAATCCTCATTAAAAAATAAAATGGAGAGCTGCTATAACAAAATTGCTAAATTCGTAACTAGGGCAAAACATTCCTCCCACCACTGTCACTCATTACAATCCCTGAACTGGCTAGAACTCCCACAACACCAAACTTACATACAACTAGCCACAGCACACAAACTCATCTATAATTCCTCCAAATGTCCAGCCCTTGCTTCACTTCTAACTCTTTATCAACCAAACTGATCACTAAGATCTGAAAATCAATCACTTATCCAAGTTAAGAGACCTAAACTCCCTGCAGGCCAATACCTTTACTCTTTCACTGTAGCTAGATTCTGGAATGCCCTTCCACCTTCTCTACGGACTATAAATAATGCCCAATTATTCAAAAAATCACTCCACAAACATCTCTCATCTCATTGGCTATGCCCTTGCACTATCCCCAATTGCTCAATAACTGGATTCCTGACTTGACTCCTCCCTCAGATACCCATACTCTTCTTCAGTCTCCCTATTGAGTGCTCACCCTTAATTACAGCACAGTGTACCTCATTCTGCCTCACATGGTGTGTAAAAAATTCTGTATGTGCAGATTATCATTATCTGTCTGATCTACTGAATACCTGCCAAGCATCCAAGTCTTTCACAAAATGTAGCCATACATTGCCTATGTTACTGTGTCACTTCTGACTCCTATATTATTACTCTTGTATATTGTTAAATGCTATTAACTCTCTAAACAAATTCTTTATTATGTATATTGTTTTTTGGAGATTTTCTCCCCGGGCTTCCACTGAAAATGGGCTCATTTCAGCCCAGTGGACTTTCCTGGTTAACAAAAGCAAATAAATCAATAATAAATAAATAGTAATTGTGGTCCAATGACCTGAGTGCATGTGTAATGTGACAGATCCTAGCCTCTGATAAACAACTGACCGTAACTTTCTCCTTACTCAGCCTGGTGAGAGGGACATCAGTGTGTCTCACGATGGAGTCTCCAATGGCTAGAATGTTGGATTGTGTAGTTACTTGCCTTATGGGCTTAGAGGTAGAGGCTCCATGGGGTCCATATTACATGATCGAAGTTTCAAAACTTCAAATTTGATATGGTTGGCACCATATCATCGAAGTCTTGAAACATCGAAAATGTAATAAAACACAACAACCTACAAAAACAAACCATTTAAACACTCTAAGCAGGGGGGAAAGCCCCCCTGAACCCCCACATGGGGGTCTGCACTCCCCCCCCGCTACTTAAATATACCAACTCCGAGATCGCGCTACTGTGCAGAAAAGGGAAATCTTCCCTTTCCAATCTGTACGGAGATCGTACGGAGATCTCCGTTAAAAGATTCAAAGTTTCAAAACTTCGATCATATGGTGTTGACCATATCAGATTCAAAGTTTTGAAACTTCAGTCTTCTGATATAAACCCAGCTCCATGAGATGTAGCTGTATCTGTTGATGTGGGTGTCATTTTGAACGAGTGCATTTGGGGCTGCTGAGAGTATTTGTTATGTATACTTCATCTAGGAGGTCTTTGTGGTTTGAAGGTTTTATTTAACTGCCTTAGCAGATGCAGGTCTATATGTCTGCTTTGAATTTTGCATGGTAGGTGCAGTGTGTGTACTAATGACAACCTTATTGACATTAGGAGTACTTTTATGTGAGAGCTTTGACTCCATTGAAATTGTGTAAATACATCTCTCACATACCATATCAGTTTGTTTGAGAATTAACTGGTTGTCAGTAAACATGTGGCAATTTCTGCATTGCTCAAGATCCCCATATCCACCAAGCCAGTAACAGAGACAGTAGGAAAGTTCATATCCATGGCAACAGATCCTTTTTTATTGATTAGACAGATGGAGTGAGAATATCAATCACTGTCAGGAGTATCCAGTTTGCAATTATATGGACAGTGCTTGTCACTGCAAACTAGTTGTCCTGTATGCAACTAGGTACTGGAGAAATTTCAATTGTGCTTTTACAGGAAAAATGTAACACAAGGTCTCTGAGTTTGTATAGAGCGCTGCCAAACACTTAAGAGGAAACTAATACGTAGACATAGAACATTTAAGGGTGAAGTATTTAGGCAGATATTCTGAAGCTAGAAACAAATCAAGCAGTACTTACTGAAAACAAAGAATTAGCTTGTCAAGAATGATGAAAAGAGGATGAATCATAGATGTCATGAGACCCAAAATCCTGTGGTACTCCCCCACAGTGACTGAAGTCTGACTGAAGAACCTTAGAAACAGATCTAGATAAAGATTGACTTTTTCCTGTAGAAGAAAAGATCATTGAACTGTGGTGTCTAGTTGAAATCTCAGAAACACAATCCTGTGTAATGGAGTCAAGAAAGCCATCTGAATGTTCTGTTGAATCCCAGCTTGTGTAAGAGATCTTTCACCCAAGAGAAAGATTCCTGACACTTTGAAAAAGACTCTCTCAAAGATAAGCAAGTTGCCTAAATATGGAAAAAATGTGTATACCCTGTAACCTGCAATGAGATATAATTGGAGCTAGACACTTTGTGAACACTCTTGGTGCAGTGGATAGTCGGAAGGTAAGGTAGAGAACTGATAATGTGATCCAGACACACACAACCTTCAGAAAAGTCTGAAGTCTGGATGTATAGTTATGTGATGGTGATAAGCATCTTTTAAGTATATTGCTTCCAGGAAACTTGAAAGAGGAAGAAGAGGTAACAGGTTGTGAAGCGACATTGTTTTGAGCTTTGGCACTATCACGAACAGTTTAGGAAAGAAAGATCCAGAACTGGTCTCCAAGCATTTTCTTTCTTTGATACTAGGAATATCCTTAAATAAAACCCCTTCCTGACCTGGGAATGAGCAGCTGGTTCTATCACTCTGGGACAGCATGTGATAAAGAACTGGTGGAAACAAAAGAGGCCAATTTGGAGGATGAGAACTGACCCCTGGACAGAAGGCTCAATAGCCAGAACTAAATCCTGAGACAGACCCAGTAAATTGCATCAGTCCAAAGAAACATGAGGAGTAGAAGATGCATGCTTGGTTTTCTGTTTCTTTTTAACAGGAAAAGTGGAGACAACCATGGTAGTAATGTCAACAGCAGCAGCTTCACCAGTAGTGGGCGTATCATTCTGATACAATAAGAAAACCTTCCCTATTCTCTCTCCAAAGACTGACAAGAGCGATTCTCTGTACCCCACTGGGGGGACATCAGCAGCTGCAGAGGACATGACTAATCCCCAGTCCATAGTGGCTGTAGGTGCTACACCAGAGGAATCCGGGGTAAAAGATGAGTGGTCTGAGGTACAACAAATGGCCACAGAAGAGACACCCACCTGCAGCTAAAGCAAATTACTAGTATGCTGTAATGGCAAAAGCTGCTTTTTTGTGTGTGGCTGGAAGAAGGACCAGCCATGGGGACAAAAGTTTGTTCCATGGTCAAGCCAAAAATGACTTCTCTTTCCCATGGAAGACAGGCAGGAATTGCCAGTAAACACTACCAGTCCACCAGTTACTTTGACAGAACAACACAATAAAAAAATCACTTTAAAATACTATTTCTGCCCCGTGAAAGTAAAACAAGTACAATTTCTTCACAGAAAAAAATGTTTTCAGTTACTTTAAACCAGTTTTAAGATGACACAAAAAAAACAAGCACTCCATTTAGAAGTAAGTTACAGTCTCAAGATAATCCATTATAACACAACACTCCTAGCTTTAAAATAACTTCCCTGAAGAAGAACATAATACAGCATCAACAAAATTAAGAAAATGGAAGTTTCTTCCCCCAAAGAGAACATTTCTGCCCAGCAAAGGAAAGCACTAGCCAACTGTCGATCCTCGAAAGCCTTGGAGGAGCATACTCTTCAGTGGCAGTAAAGCTGTGAAGGTCTAAATTTCCAAATTTGCCTTTTAGTCAGCTCAGTTCAATCTGCCTGACAGTTTGGGTATGTGGAAAGTGACCTGAAGCTTTGAAAGCTGTCTGGCTGTTATATCCTGCCCATATAGCTAAGGCTACTGCAGCAGTGATCAATATGGTAAACATTACAGACTGCCCAAACATGGAATCTTTGTTTTCAACTGTAGTTCTAAAATTTATCATGGAGCATAACATGCAATTCTAATAACTGTTAGTATTCTATTATGAATTATGCATATTCATTTCTGCTACCCAAACAACCCACTGCTTGAAGCATTTGACTAATTACTGCATCACAAGTTAATCTTATAGCTAGTATTAGACTTCCAAACAGTAATGAGTTACCCTTTGGGCAGAAAATACATTAAAAAGCTTTGTCTTGGGAGAAATGGCAAGTCACACTCCGATATAGCTCTAGATCTCATGCAAGATGTACATTAACATAAATCTCCAAAAGATTACAAATATTCGAAAACAATCACCTTGTTGTCAAATATATATATATATATATATATATATATATATATATATATATATATATATATATGCTTTGACAATAGACAGTTACTTTACTGCTCTCAACAAAGATCTGACTATGTAGATCTTGATTCAGACCCAGTCAATACCATATGTAGGTTATAGGGTCTGTGGCCTCTTTGATAATGAATGGTATGTTCTTCAACAATGGATTAGCTCTTCTTATCAGTAATAAACATATGTAATTTGTATAGTTGTAATGAGTTTCATTTTGAACACCATCATCATTTAATAATTATATTCTGTGTAAGTTGTTTTGTTTGAAAATCGTCATAGTCATAATTTAAGGTCTAGATTCATATTAAACATTATACCTTTAGTTTATTTAAAAGCACTCCAGCTTTTAAAGGAGTTATTATACCTGCACTGAGTTTATATACAGCTAATTCACTTGTGTAACAGGAATTTGATCACAGCAAACTGACAAAAAGGTATTTTTTATGTGGAATGATTTACAAAACCATGAATGATTGTCTTCAAAGTTGTACCACAGTGCTGTATCTCTCAGTTTACCTTTACCACCTGTGGCTTCTAGCGACCCAAAAATGGAGGTCAAAGAGGATATGACACTGCTGTTACTTATGGAAAAAAGGGAGACATAATGCTGGTTGTGGTTTTGTTCAAAACATGGCTGTTGTACTAATATTGGCATTTCTTTTGTGTGTGAGTTAACATGAGCCAGCATGCATGAGACCGACCCCCAAACCCAACTCTGGAGAGACAAATAATTTAAGTGAAAAAGGGGGGGGGGGTTAAAATGTTGTTAGCAAGGTAACTTCTTAGTATAGTAGGTAGAAAAACAACTTTTAACACAATCATGGGTAAAGATTACTAGGACAAGTAACACAGTTACAAATATCAGAAAACAAACAAAAAATGTTACTTGCTTAATGTGATGTGATGTTCTATGTAATTTTTAACTACTCATATACTGTATCAAAATAATCATGGACCAAAAAAAAAAAATGTGACAAAAACTTTGCCTACAGTAATTGTAAATGTGAGGGACAGTTTCAGTTTCATATTTTTCACAGCAGAAGTTCTTCCCATACTAGAACCTATATAGTAAATCATAGGGAATCTTTGTGCAAACTTAATTTATTTATTCAGTAAGTTATGTCCCCATAACCAGGTCTTGGAGGACAAAGGCTAACTGAGGACAAATGTCACAGCAGTTGAGAGATACATTTCAAGCTTAACAATACAGTGCCACATAAGGGGGGGAGGGTGCTGCACTCAGTGAGCCTACCTTTGGATGAGATGCTAATCATGGCCCCATCTGCTGAGTTGGTGGTCATAAAAGATCCCATAACACTTATCAAAATGAGTAGGGAAGGTTTCCAAAAACCCTGGTTAAATTTCCCCTGGTTGTATAAATACTATCCAGATCTCCTCTGAAAACAGATCACTAGCCTAGGGAACTAACCTGGTCAATAATGGATAAATAAATAAACAAACAAACAAATAAATAAATAAATAAAGTATTATTTGTTTGAAAAGTAGAACCAGTTTATTTGTTTATTGTTCTTTTTTTTGTTGACTGGGAAAGTGTAACTTGTCAATGCCCATTTTCTATGGAGTTCCTTGGATTAATACTCCACAAACTAACATGATCATGTAATTAGTAACAGTTTTACACTAGAGTTTCAAAATAGTTTTAAGTGACAACATTTTATGCAAGGATATTCATTGATAATTATAAAATTCTGTAACATGCAATAACAATATATTTGCAAAGTTGTGAACTGTTATGTGAGAAATTATATCAAGGATGTGAGGTAGAAGAATTAAGGAAAAAGACAGACAAAGAACATGCAATTAGCAACAGGGAGAAATGTAAGGGTTCTGACTGACAAATGAGCATGACCCATGCTAGACTCATGTAATGTGGGACACACATCTCATCAAACATGTACTAGTGTGCGGCCAGCTACTAACAATGCTTCAATCATGAGCAACAGTGAGTATGACTACCTATTTCAGGAACAGATAAATATATGGGCATCAGTGAGTATGAATAGCTATTTCAGGAACAGATAAATGCACGGCCATCAGTGAGTATGACTAGCTATTTAGGGAACAGATAAATGTATGGGCATCAGTGAGTATGACTAGTTAGTTGGGAAACAGATAAGCGTGTCTTATAGTTGACCTACACAAGCCCATCTAGCATGAGAAGGCGTAAAGCTAAATTGTATTATATTTTAGCAGTTTAGTGGAGTATGTGAGGCTTTCAGGAAGTTTATGCTCAGTTAGCTGACCTGATGACATGCAAGAAGTCAGTGCTTTGGGTGACGCTTGCAGGAGGCTTTTTCTCACTCAGCAGACCTGAGGACATGCAGGATGAAGCAGATGAGAGTAGACCAAAACTCTTTTGTTGGGGTAAGGGTTGGACTGTCAGAAAATAAGACCCAGTATGCATAGAGACAGAAGATCTGCTCCAGTAAAAGTAACCTTCAAGAGGCATGCACTAGGCATAGAAGTTTTATTTACAGAATATTCACATTTAAAAGTCCCTTCAGCAGGCTAACATTTTAGCAGGAGAGGCATTTCAGAGTCGCACAGAAATTAAGCAGAGTGCTAGGGTAACCCCTCCTAGGATTTTCTATAATACTCAAGGTACAGAGTAGTTGTCTATCAAGTGACATGTGTGTGTGTGTGTGTGTGTGTGTGTGTGTGTGTGTGTGTGTGTGTGTGTGTGTGTGTGTGTGTGTGTATCGATATTTGTATATATCTATATCTAATATATGGGTCTAGGACTGTTCACTGAAAGCACATTTCACTGAAACACATTTGACTGTGCACAATTCACTGAAAGAATTCACTGAAACACATTTCACTGAAAGTTATATATGGCCTTTTCCTTACTGTAGTGCGACCCTGCAGTTAGAATATATAGTAACACACTCACATAGATAGATGTAGATACACACATACACACACACACACACACACACACACACACACACACACACACACACACACACACACACACACAGTCAGAGAAGAAATGTTGAATTTTAGTATAGTTGATGTTTGCAAACCTGTTACTTTACAGGGATTGCTGAATATACAGTTTCTCACATATTGTGTGATTATAGTGTTAGGATGTATAAATAGCAGGAGGTATGGGGGAACAGGGAGGCTTAAAACATTGCAAAAAACAATCTCTCTGTTGCATGTTCTGATGTTATGTCTTGAAGCATGTGCAGTTACATGTCGATGGATTTTTTTGAATTGTTTAGTCGACATTAGAGATGTTTCAATTATGTGTATTTGTGTGTGTGTATGTGTGTGTGTGTGTGTGTGTGTGTGTGTGTGTGTGTGTGTGTGTGTGTGTGTGTGTGTGTGTGTCTGTACTTTTTGTGCCAATTTGTTTCTCCTTGCAGTTGAGTACTGACTCTTTTCTCCTTCATTGGATACTGGTTCAACCAAAGTTTTTCCCGGGTTAATCCCTACCATTGTTTGGGGCCAATGAGGAGATTGACAAACCCGAGAAAGCATCATATTGCTGCCATGGAGTGTTGCTCATTTAGCCCATTCACCACCCCATGCATGCTCATGCCCTATACAAGGGGTTTTGGTGGGCAATGGACTTAACTGTGTTTTGGTCATGCCTTCATATGCACCTCAACCAAAACTCTGTTCCCTATATTATGACACTACCCAACATCCCTGGCCCCCACCAGAAGTCCAAGGGCATATCCAGCTCTCCAGAACTGACATCCTTCAGATGTCTCAGCCTTTAAGTGAAACAGGACTGTTTAGGAAAACAAAATATACTCTCTCACACACACACACCCACACACTCATATGTGTGTGTTTGCACATGCATGCATGTGTGCATCTGTGAGTGTGTGTGTGTGTGTGTGTGTGTGTGTGTGTGTGTGTGTGTGTGTGTGTGTGTGTGTGTGTGTGTGTGTTTGTGTCAGAGACAGTATGTGGAGCACAATGATAATGCTCTAAAACTGCCAAAATAATAAGCCTGCTATGTACCATTGTAATGTCAGAAAGGTGTAAAACAAACATGCATTCGGATTAGATTCTGAAACTGGGAAAATACAACATTGTTATGCATCCCTATGATATCAAACAGGTGCATACCAACTTCTGTTAAGCACTTCTTGGAGATTTTATACTCTAGTATCATGCTAGGAGTATATGCAGTATATGCAGCACCCACCATGAAACAGTACTAGGTGTGACGTCACCACACTGAGCCAGTAATTAAGGAGCCTGAATCCTCACCGACACTGAAGAGGGATGGATGTTCTCTTGGAAGACAAATGGATACACTCAGTATTTCCAGATGCAGATCTCTCTGATCAAGCACAAATTCCCTTAAGATCATACAGGGAACACACTCAGCCTGGGGTCTGGTTTTCTCTATATCTATTTCCCTCCAGGTCTCCAATAAGACTCCCTACTGGAACAGCAGGGATTCCAAGCCAAGTCCTCCAGCACCCTCTCTGTAAAACCTGTGCTTTGTGCCCCTACCCCAAAGAGCTGACACACACTCACTGTGAGATTTGATTCCTCACACATGCATGCACACACCTGGGAAAGGCTGGTAAAGATTTACCTGATGTGTCCCCTTCTGCCCAGGATATAAGGTAGTTATCACCACCACCAGACACTCCGCAATCAGCTACTCTAAGGCCCTTAACAAAAGGTCCCAATTATACTGTGTAATATTAATACTAATACAAATGGTAGTAGTTGACCAAGACGGCTAGGCCTTCTGAAGTGGCCTACACAGTGTCACCAAATAAATATAAGCACTCTCAAAAGTTAAATACTTACTACAAGGACCAGCAACAATAAAAGTTTTAAATATATTTAATAATAAATAATAAAAGAATGTGAAAATACTGAATATACACAGTAAACTACAGAGTTCAGATCACAGGAAATATTGAAAAGAGCATTGATGGACAGACTCAGCCAAATAAAGAAAAACAATATCTAAACTAAGCTTCACTATATTCCTGACTGAATCAAGGATAATTAATATTCCTTAATAACTTACTTGATAGAGCAAGACACAGTGAAATAAATTAGTAGTTTTTCTAGTCAGGTTTCACAAAAAAGAATACTCCCTCCCCAGAGATTACTCACTATAAAATGTAATATCCAAGATGGCTTGCAGAATGACCTCATTTGGTTACCTGACTCTAGTTTCTCACAGTAACCTCTCTTGAAGATGGGAAAGGAATTTAGCATAGATGGCTACAATACACATCTTAAATGTTTATGGCAGTGGCTGGGGCTTACCCTCTTTTTACTGAGCTAATGAACAAAGGCTTCTTCCAGACCCACCGATCCTATTCAGCACTGTGGTGTTCCATTTTAAGGTTTAACAGCGCATTTACATTTCCCTTATTTTTCTTAAAGTAACCTTTGCTGTCTTAGTGTCCTCTATTAAAACATATACATTTAATTCAGTTACAATAATGCATGTGCATTTCTTTTCATTCCAGCAGGGTGCACTGTTGATACATTTTAACAGAAGCAAACCTCACAAATAGATTTTTAGCACAAGCATCTGTTAAAATCAGTTTGATATACAAATGGCATATAATTATTTACAAAATTCCAGGTAGCTGTGCTGGCACAAGTCATACATCCACTGCCCTACTTATCCTGGCATGGCCGGCAGTACTCTTATTGTCACCCATCTCCTCCCTTTGAAGACTCAATCTAGTGTTTCATGTGACTGTTGATAAATGTGTCTTGAGAGGAAACAAGCCTATCTGGGAATATGTTTAGAAACTTGAGACTTTGCTGGCTGGCTCCCTGTAGCCATAGATCCCCTTCAGACTCATCCTGCCTCCTACTGCAAATACTTAGCACAAGGGTCTCCTTGTCATGGTAAGATTTCATCATGTTAACATGGTACAGTTTGTGCCCCTGCCTCATGCCTAGCAGTTCTACCATGTAGTTAACATCAATGACCTTCCTTACAACTTTGAAGGGTCCCTCCCAAGCTGCCTGCAGCTTATTGTGTCTGACATGAATGAAAACCATCACCTGCTGTCCCACAGCATACTCTCTTGTTCCAGCATTCCTGTCATACCAGACCTTTTTCTGCTGTTGGGATTCTGCCAGATTCTCCTGGGTCAAGCGCATGAGCTACCTAAGCCTTGTCCTGAGGTTTAGGACATATGCCACAACAGACTCCTCATAGGGTACACTCTCATCCTCCCACTCATCACAAATCAGACGTAGAGATCCCTTCACCCCTATGCCCATACAGCAACTCAAAGGGTGAAAAACCTGTGGATTCCTAGAGTACCTCTCTGTAAGCAAACAGCTTATGGGGCAAATATTTGTTCCATTCTCTCTTAAACTGGTCTGCAAATGCACTTAGTGTAGAGTTTAACCTCTCCTCAGGACCATTAGTCTGGGAATGTAGGGGGGGGTTCTTTAGGTGTTTCACCCCACAGTGCTCCCACAGACAAGCCAGCAGGTCTGACATGAAACTGGCACCTCTATCAGTCAGCATTTTTCTTGGGAAACCTACCCTTCTGAAGATCTCTAGCAAAGCATTTGCCACCTTCTCTGCCTTGACACAGGACAGAGCCACTGCCTCAGGGTATATAGTAGCATAAGCTACTCCCACTAGGATATACTTCTTCCCTGTGGAACTTGGGGTACTCAGAGGCCCCACAATATCCATAGCTACCTTCTGAAATGGCTACTCAGTCACAGGCAAAAGCATCAAAGGAGCTTTAACCTTGTCTCCTGCCTTGCCTACTTTTTGGCACTGCTCACAGGTCCTGTAGTACTCTGTTACATTTGCCTGGCAATCCCAGGCCAATAAAGGTTCTGCATAATACTTCTCTTGGTATGCTTTATGACCATATGACCTGGAAAAGGAATGTCATGGGCTATGTTTAGAAGTGCCTAAAGGTAGGCTTTGGGCACGACCAACTGCTGTATTACCTCACCTTCTAGCCCTCACTCAGGGGGTCCACTCTCTTTACAGTAACCTTTTTTTTCCAGTATACAGACTCCCCTTTTCCTTGAGAATCAGGTGCCACCTTAGCTGCCTCCCTCAAGCCTTGTAATGTAAGGTCTGAGAGCTGAGCCAGTCTCAACTCTATCTTTGTGACTTTTCCCAGCTCCCCGTCCACAGGACATCTGGTATCTTCCAATAGCGGTGATTCACTGTCAGCCTGGGTACAACCACTCACCTCTGCCCTTGCAGTCACCCTGTCCAAGGGAACATCAGGACTTACCATCAGCTGTGGATCATCTTCAGGCTCCCTGCTACAGTGTATCTTCCTCCCTGAATTAGCCATATCATCAATCCTGACTTCAACAGTGCAGTATGTCTGGGTTTCCCCTAGGCTACCAGACCCACATGCCTGTCTCCAAGCCTGACTGTGTGCCACTGCATACACACAAGATGCTGCACTATCAAAATCATTCCCTGTCAAGACATCTGCAGGGATATCCTCAAATACACTTACTTTCTTGTTTCCTTTTTCACCCTCCCAGTCAAGGTTAACCATTTGGAATAGGATTCTGTAGCAAAACATATGTGTTGTACCTTTAAGATGGATTTCTAAGATGTGAATGTGCGTATATAAATAGCAGGCACATGCTATCTTCACTGCAATTTTGTGAGTACAGCCAGAGTGTGAACATCTGTGCATGAGACAACTGGTTTGTATATATGTTTGTGTTTGTATATAATAAAGCTGCTTGAACAGAACCCAAAATGTCCATCTACATCATCCTGACTAGACAAGCAACATGGTGTAAGGACTGGGATTCCAGAGACTGCTTTTCAGTGCCATGAGGTGCAGAGTTAACAGTGAAGGCAAACTGAGTGAACCAAATGCAAAAAGGGCCAGAAATGAACTAAAGGTAATGAAACCTTGCATGAATGATTTATTTTATAAAAAAGATAAAAATGGAGCATTTCAAGGGCACAAAACACATTACTAAGCAAATGAATAGCACAAAAGTATTTATTAAACAAAAGAGAAGCAGAAAAAAGTTTATTAATTAAATTGAATGTTTTAAATTAAGATATTTAATAAAACAAGCATCAGAAAAGCACATAAAGGGTTCGGAATTACCTCAGAATTGCAAAATGAGCATGTTTAAAGTAAAACAAGCATGTTTAGAGTTAAAACAAGTACAAAAAAATATAATGGGCATGAAAAGAGATTAAATGAGCAAAACAAATATAACAAAGGGCAAAAAGGGCACATTAAGTATAAATAAAGCAAGGCGACTGCATGTTTTTTGTCGAATTACTGTGTTTTGGCATAAACTACTTTCCATTGATTAGAGCTCTGAACAGTATAACTAGAGTCATTTGAAGTATCTCAAAGTGTGCAAAAGTGCTTTTACAGTGTGTGTTTATTACTGTGTATTTATTCCGAAGAGTTTGTTGTGTGCAAAGTGCCACTATTTCATAAAGTGCAGTAAATACAGTAATTTTGAAAAGCTTCTTGTGCTGGGTGAGTCTATTCACAGAATGCCGCCATTACAAACAGTTCCTTGCACTATACAGAGTTGTTTAGCAACGCACCTCCATTTTGGAGACATTTCAGTGTGATGTGTACTGTTTACTCATAAAGTGAAATTACTTTGAAATGTTTCTTATGTCGAGCTCCTTCTGCCCAATTTATTTGCACAGTGCTATTATTTTTAAATGTTTCTTAAAATGATGATAACTGACTTTGATTTCAAGAGTATTACAGTGCCCAGGAAATGTATTTTGCAAAGTTCAGTTACACAGAGGCTTGTTGTGCTACTGGGTGTAGTTACAAGTACTGGCACAAATTTCAAGCATATGTGCATGTGTGTGTTCATGCATACTGGCAAAAGTCTTCATTGAGATGTATTAATTTGGCAGAAGCTTTTTGTAAACCGCTACCACTTGTATTTGATCAGAATATTGCAGAGAATTGGAGAATATTTAAGAAAGAGTACGATGTATTCATACAAGCAGCTTATTCTAATAAATATGCACACACCAGGGCATTCATTTTGCTAAATCTAGCAGGGTCAGAGGCCATAGAAAGAGAGTGTTCATTTGTATATGCACCAGCAGTATATGAAGGTGAAGGGCCAAATTTTCATATCATTGTACAGGCTGAATCAAGGGAAAAGCCCAAGTGTTTGAAGTACAAATTTAGAGAAATGTGCAACCCCAGACCAATGTTACATTAGAGGCATTTGTTTTACACAAGAGATCAAAAGCAAGGAGAAATGTTTGCAGCTTATATTACTAACGTGAGGAACAAAACTAAAACGTGTAAGTTTGGTATCTTGAAAGATGAGTTAATAAAGGACAGGCTCATGAGTGGTATTAATAACACTGCTGTGAGAAAGATTTTGCTTTGTGACAGTGATGAGCTATTGAGATCTGTCAAATTCATGAAATTACAGAAAGGCACACAAATATGCCTGCAAGTGATAAGAGCATGATTTCAGCAGGCTCCAGAGCAAAAGTAGATAGCATACAGCATGTGGCAGGCAGAAACAGGCCTAAGCACATGACAGTTGCAGCCCCTGTAGTGTGGCAAGGAAAACCTGCAATCTTCCAGCAAGTTCTAAGACAAGTTCAGTTAAAGGAGCATGCTCAGTGCCATACAAGGGTGAATCAGCAAAACCCAAGTCGGGTTTTATTGTTAACTGTCGCAATTGAGGTACCAACTATGAGTCTAAAAGAGAAAAGTGCTTAGCATTTGGTCATCAATGCCATAAATGTAAGAAATGGAACCATTTTCAAAAATTTTGTAAATCAAGTAAGCCTCATACTGTTATAAAGAAGGGTAATTCGGAAAAGCAAATTGATCGAGTTGAACTGCAACTGTCTGCTTTCTATGTAGATGGTGTATCAGTGATTGGTGAAAAGATTGATACAGTAGATTTATTGGCAAAGAAGTATGTATTTTGTACTGTCCAGATCAATGGTAAATCTACCAAGCTCAAAGTAGGCACTGGTTCAAAGTGTACTGCTATGTCAACAGACATATTTGCTAAGGTGAGAGCTGGTGAACAACTAAATGTGACCAGTTGTGCAAAATGTGTTGCTTATGGAGTTGAAGAAATTCAAACTGAAGGCTCAGTAGTGCTTTCATATTGTGTGGCCAAGAAATGTTATAGCTTATTATTCTTTGTGGTTTGAAGACCTGTGCAGTCATTATTGGGTTTGAGAATGAATCTGCTTTCTTTTACCAAAGAAGTTCATCAAATAAGCACATGCCCCATTTCCAGCTTCACTAACTCTATTTTTTCAGAGTATGCTGATGTTTTCAATGAAAAGTTGGGCAAACTTCCAGTCCTGTTTTTTATGAAGTTAGACCCAGAGATTAGTCCAGCAGTCAGACCTGCAAGAAAAAGTTCTAATAGCTATGCAGCATAAAGTCAAAGCTCAGGTGGTAAAAATCTTGCAGCAAGGTGTAATTTGTCCAGTTACAGACCCTGCCGAATGGGTGTCATCCTTGGTAGCAGCTCACAAAAAAGACTCAGACAAAATCAGAATATGCATTGACCGAAGAGATGTGAGCAAAGCATTGAAAAGACTGCACCATCTCATGCGTATAGTCAAAGAAGTCACAGCTCTATTATCAAATGATACTTTTTTGTTTTAAATGCAAAGAGTTCATTTTGGCAAGCGATGCTTGATCGCAATTCTTCATTAGTGACAAGATTTAATATCCCATTTGGAAGACACAGATTTCTTAGGATGCCATTTGGAATACATTCTGCAAGTGAAGTCTTTCAATGTGCAATGGAGAAAAATTTTTCAGGTTATCCTTGTGCCATAATAGTAGATGATTTGTTAGTTGGAGGCAATGATGAAGCAGAGCATGAGAGAAATCTTAAGAGAGTTCTAGACAGAGCATGTGAAGTGAACTTAAAGCTTAACCCTCTAAACTGCAAATTTAGACTACCAGAAGTTACATATGTAGGTAATTTATTTACTAGCATTGGCTTGAGACCACACCCGTCCAAGCAAGCAGCCATTCTTGAGATGCCAGCACCAGATAATGCACAAGCTTTTGGTATGGTCAACTATTTAGGCAAGTTTATATCAAATGTCTGTGGGCTGACAACACCTTTGAGAGAGTTAACACATAAGAATGTTATGTGGTCATGGTGAGAACATCATCAGAATGCATTTGAAGATCTAAAGCAGAAAATTGCTACTTCACCTACATTAAGATACTATGATGCCAACAAACCAGTAAATCTTTCCTGCGATGCTTCAAAATTAGGTCTTGGTGCAGTTATTCTATAAGAGGATAGACCAGTAGCCTATGCATCTCGAACACTTACCCAAACTGAAAGGCAATATGCTCAGATTGAGGAAGAACTTTTGGCAGTAGTATTTTCATGTCCCAAGATTCATGACTATTTGTGGTCGAGATATTTAGACTGAAACCCATCATCAACCTCTGGTTACTATTTTAAAGAAGCCTATGCATTCAGCTCCAGCAAGATTTCAAAGAATGATGCTTAAATTGCAAATGTACAACTTCAAAATGGTCTATACAAAAGGCAAACTTCTTATTTGGCTGATACCTTATCCAGATCTCCCAGAAATACAATGGAACAGCTTGATGCAAAAAAGTTTGACTTTGATGTCATGGAAGTGCGAAATTTTTTGCCACAAGATTGATGAGCTAAGAGATCATGCAAAGACTGATCCAATTTTGCAAAAGATCAACCACTATATCAATGTTGGATAGCCATCAAAGCAATCTTGTGTACCACCTGGAGTGCAACCCTACTTTCCTTACAGAGATGAGATGTTGGGGGGAGATGGCATTATTTTCAAAGGTCCTAAAATTGTTCCTGCTTCCTTACAACAAGAATACATCCAGATTTTGCATTGTTGTCACCCAGGTTCTGAAGCTACCAAAAGAAGGGCAAGAGGACTAGTATTCTAGCTTTCTCTAACAAAAGACTTTGATGGTGTACTTTCTTCTTGTCCAGTATGCAATAGTACTAAACCGCATTTGCAAAAAGAACCACTTCATCTAAGTCAAATTTCTGAACTACCTTGGTCAACAGTAGCCACTGACATATTTGAATGGAACAATCAACATTACTTAGTACTGGAAGACTCTTATTTGAACTGGTCTGAGATTGATTTACTACCTAACCTAACACCCACTACTGTTATTACCAAGTTGAAATGTCATTTTTCAGTCAATGGAAGTATACAAAAGCTTGTCTCTGACAATGGTACCCAATTTACCAGTCAGTTATTTCAGAAATTTGCAAGATAATGGGACTTTGTACATATTACTAGTAGTCCAGAGTATCTGCAGTCAAATGGACCAGCTGAATGTGCAGTACAGAGTGCAAAGCAATTACTTGAGAAGTTAAAGTGTGAAAATATCTATATCTTTTTGAATTTGCTCAATCTCAGAAACATACCCCAATATAATATACTTGGCTCACCTGCTCAGAGACTTCTGTCTAGGCAAACCAGAACAACATTGCCTATCAGTTCCAGCTTATTGAGGCCTAAAGCTAAAAACAACAAAGCATTCAAAGCCCAATTATTTAGAAAGCGTTCTTTCCAGACATCCAGCTATGAGAAATCGGGCAGGTTTCTTCATCCGTTGAAAGGAGGAGAGACAGTGAGGATACAAACGGTGAAAGGTTTTGACCGCATTGATCAAGTAAGAAATATATGTGAAAAGCCGAGATTCTATCTTGTGAATGTACAGGAGAAGATACAGACATCTACTTCCTGTATCAGAACTGTTATCGTAGCAATGTTCCTATGATGTAGACTCTAAATCTCATAGTGATTCAGAGAATGTTTCTGTTGCAGAATGTGTCTTGATTCCCACAACAATTTCTGATGATGTTCATAATGTCCCTAAGGTTGAACATTCAGCAGAGACAATGCCAGTTGATAAATCCAATTCTAGTTTATATGTCACACGATTTGCCCACATTTCCAAACCCAGTGTGAGATACACAGCGACTTGGACGTAGTTGTGTGTGTGTGTGTGTGTGTGTGTGTGTGTGTGTGTGTGTGTGTGTGTGTGTGTGTGTGTTATGGGTTTACTTCACATAATCAAATATCCAAATGCTCGACTTTCATATGGTCGAAACCATATGATCAAACATTTGAATGTTCGAAAATGTGAAAAAAAAAAAAAGAAATAAAAAAAAACAAAACAAAACTAAACAGTGCTAGCAGGGGGCAAGCCCCCCTGCACACCCCATGTGGGGGCTGCACCCCCACACCCCTGCTATTTAAATATACCAACTCCGAGATTGCACTATATTGAGGTAAAGGGAAATCTTCCCATTCCACAGCCTATGGTGATCCCCATTCAGACCGGTCGAGCTTTTAAAAGTTTGATCATATGGTTTTGGCCATATGAAAGTTGAGCTTTTAAAAGTTTGACCATCTGAAGGGACCCATATATATATATATATATATATATATATATATATATATATATATATATATATATATACATGGGTCTACCTGACAACGTCAACAGCTTAGAACACCGACAATGAGAACACTGACGCCAGAAGATCGACAACTGAGAAGACCAACGGATGAAAACCCCGATGCTGAGAACACCGACATGGGAAAAGGCTGTGTAAGTATGCGGTAGTGACGGACGTTAGGGTGTGAGTAAGGTAAGTGTGTGATATTGATGGTCTGTAGGGATAGGGGTGGGTTAAGTGAGTTATGGTTAGGGTGCGGGTTAGGTAAGTGTGCGGTAGTGATAGTCTTTGCGTTAGGGGCGGGTTAAGTGAGTTAGGGTTAGGGCGTGGGTTAGGTGAGTGTGCGATAGTGACGAACCTTAGGGTTAGTGTTTGGGTAAAGGTTGTAGATAGTTGTGTATGTGAGGTTTAGTGTGGGTTTGTAAGGATTTTGGTGTGCTTGTGTTGTGTGTATGCTTTTTGGACAGGGGATTTGTTTTGTTTGTTGATTGCTGGTATTATGGTGTGTCGGGCATGTGAGTTTTCGTGTTTGTTAACTGTCGGTTATGTGGTGTCGGTGATTTTGTTGTCGGTGTTGTGATGTGTCGGTGTTGTCAGGTAGACCCACATATATATATATAATTTTGTATAACTGCATGATGGAAAATTACTTTGTATCTATAGCATGTCAGTCAGTGTTAATCAGTGTCATTTCTCAAAGAGGGAGGATGTAGAATAACATATGCTTGTATCTTTAAGAAGGATTACTAAGACCTGAACATGCATATATAAATAGCAGGCACATGCTATCTTCAGTGACATTTTATGAGTACAGCCAGAATGTGAACATCTATGCATGAGACATCTAGTTTGTATATATGTTTATGTTTGTATATAATAAAGCTGCTTGAACAGAATGCACAATGTTTGTCTACTTCATCCTGACTAGATGAGCAACAGATCCCTCCTAAAGCTTTAACTGGAGTGACTGCCCAAGCAAGTACTCCTCATCTTTAACAACTGCAGACTTCACAATAGTTATATTAGAGGTTGTGTCTTTCTGTCCACCAAGATGGGATACAAACTTTGGTGGTGGTTTGATACTCCTTTTGTCTCCAGACAACTTACCACTGGCATTCTGTTATTCCCACTTGCTGGGTCCTCAAACCTTTGTTCCCCACCTTGCCTCTGTGGACATCTAGATGCTACATGGCCCCACTGGTTACATTTGAAACATTTCACTCTTGATCCTGGCCGTGTACCTAAACTAGTTGCTACCCCTGTTATTGACAGACTCTGTTCAGGTAGTTTAGACTGTCCACCATGGGTTCCCTTATATTCATGTGCAGTACTGGGTATCCCTTTCCTGTGCAGTGATGCCCTGCTTGCTAAGCAGAGATCCACTTTTTTCTCCAGTTCTTTGGAAGAGTTGCATTCCCTGTTTGCCAACCAGATTCTCATGCCCTCAGGCAAAGTGCTAAGAACTTGTTCCCACACCAAGAGGGTCTGCCAGCCCTTGAAAAGTGGTGACCTGACACTCACTCACCCACCTAAGAAAATAAGTGCTTAACTCAGCAATAGAATCGCACACACTTTCATTTTCCTTGCACCTATACTCACAAAACTTTTTTCTGAAGGCTTCAGCATAGTTTACACAATCAGTATTAGACAATTTAGAAACAACACTTATAGCTTTACCATGGAGTAAGGGGGTCAGGATCCATGTCCAGAGCCCTTGGTCAATATTATACTGTTTACATACCCTTTCAAATATATGAATAAAATGATCAAAATTATAACCGTTCGTAAATTGTGACAGAAATTTACTGACCTTTATTGCTTCTGGAGTCCGGTTATTCCTTTCTCCCTTACCTCCATAACCCCGCTGAAGAGTGAGCAACTCCCTCTCATGCTGATTTGGCTTCTCCTTGTCTTCGACCTCCAAATGCCACAATCTTTCTGATGATTCTAGTTAAAAACATTTGGCCTCCAGTTCAAATCTATTTAACTCCAGATGGATTTTTAAATCATCTGAGGAGAAGTTGAAATGCCCTGTTTCCGAGAGCTGTATATCCTCAATAGCAGACTGGTCATCTTCCTGGTTGCTGATCTGTGCTGCAGCTGTGATTAAGTCCGCAATCATTTCCTCTTTAGTCAGGCTGGAATGCACCAGTCCTTTGGCTTGGCAGATCTTAGCCAACTGGTTCCTTGTCAGCTTGTTATAATCTTCTGCTGACAGCTTTGCCTGCTCTCCCTGACTAAGTTAACAAAAACTACTTACAGGCTATAGGAATTCAATTAAAATCCACACCACTGCTTACCAAAATGTGAGCATGTAATTATCTCATCACTGCCAACCGATATGTGATGTCCACACACTGAGACAGTATTTAAGGAGCCTGAATCCTCACCACTGACGCTGGAGAGGGAAATGCACTAGGAATACAAATGGATACATTCAGTATTTCCCGATGCAGACCTCTATGCATCAAGTACAATTTCCCTCTTAAGAGCACACAGGAAACACACTCAGCTTTGGGTCTGGATTTCTCTATATCTGTCTCCCACCAGGTCCCCAATAAGACTTCCCGCTGGTACAGCTATAGGGTTAGGTCCTCAGCTGAGTGTCCAAGCCAAGTCCTCCAGCATCCTCTATGTAAACCCAGTGCTTCATGTCCCTGTCCCAAGCAGCTGACACACACACACACACACACACACACACACACACACACATATACGCATACACACACACACGTGCACACACACGCACACACACACACACACACACACACACACACACACACACACACACACACACACACTGTGAGATTTGATTCTTTGCACAGACACACACATGGGAAAAGTTGGCACAGATTTACCTGCTATGTCCCCTTCTACCCAGAGTATAAGGTAGTTATCACTGCCCCCGTACACTCCACAATTGCTACTATAAGGCCCTTAACAAAGGGTGCCCATTTATATGGTGTAATATTAATACTAATATAAATGGTAGTAATGGACCAAGATGGCTAGGCCTTCTGGAGTGGCCAAGACAGTGTCACTAAATAAATATAAGCATTCTCAAAGGTTAAATACTTTCTACAAGGATCAAACACAAAAAGGTTTTAAATATATTTAGTAGTAAATAATAAAAGAGCATTAAAATACTGAATATATTTTCACAATAAACCACAGAGTTCAGATCACAGGAAATATTGAAATGAACATTGATGGACAGACTCAGAAAAATGAAGAAAAACAATATCTAAAGTAAGCTTCACTATATTACTGATGGAATCTATGAGAATTGCTTTTTCCTAATAACTTACTTGATAGAGAAAGGAACATTAAATTACATGAGCAGTCTTTCAAGTCAGGTCCCAAAAAACAGAATACTCCTTCCTCAGAAAGTCTTTCCTGTAAAATATAATATTCAAGATGGGTTGCAGAATGACCTCATCTGGTCACATGACTCTATAGGTTCATAGGTTGATACTAGGCTATCTGCCCTAGGGCATTTACAAGCCTAGCCAGAGTGTGTTTGGCTTTTGCCACCCTTCTTAGATTAGTTGACTGTGCCTCTGTATAGTAGGTCACAGAAGATAGCCCATTTAAGGTTAGTTTACCGTGCCTCTGTCTAGCAGTGACACAGAAGAGATCCCAGATGTAAATTTACGATCTCCCATCCAAACATCAAGATTCTTCTTGAAGAGGGTCATTGAGGGGCTCTGTCTGACATGGATTGGGATTTTGTTCCAGAGTGAGGGGAGCCTCTGGGATATGAATCTGTCCTTCCAGCATGTTCTATTTATTTCTGTGATGAGGTTTAAGTCACTGGAGCGTATAGTTCTCATGGATTTGGATTTCTTGAGATGGAGCATGTCCATTAATTTTGGGTTGGACATGGCTTTATACGTCAGGCACAGATCGCCTCAGAGTAGGCAGTAAGCAACTGAGTAGAGCTGGAGTTTCTTTAGCCTAACTGGGTAGGGCATCTGTCTGAGTCCCTTGATCCTCTTGGTGAGGTACTTTTGGGGTCTTTCTAGTTGTAGCAGGTGTCGGGTAAGGTACATCCCAAATGGGGCATTGTATTCAATTAATGGCCTGATGAGTGATGAGTAGAGGGGCACAATGACCTCTCTTGATCTAGATGTGAACCCCTTCGTGATAAGGTGGACTATATAGAATGTCTTTCTAACCACTTTGGCAATGTGATTGTCAAAGGAGAGATTGCAATCTACTTGGGTCCCCAAATCCCTAATTACTTCTTCCGTACTTAATGGATTACCACCGATGTGGTAATTTGTGGGCACTTTGTTTTTCCCAAGGGGATGACTATGCACTTTTTGGCATTTAGCTTTAGGCCATGGCTCTGGCACCAGTTATCTGTCTCTGTGAGACCTTTTTGGAGGATGCTTGTGTCAGCCTGCGAGTCGATTATGGCCCCCAGTTTGCAGTCATCTGCAAACTTTGTCAGCCATAGTCCTCCTGTGTTAGCCTGTACCTCAGAGAAATATATACCGAACAAGAGAGGTCCCAGGACTGAGCCTTGTGGGATGCCACTTGTAACTGGTTTAGAGTCTGACATGGCACCTGCAATTCTGACCATGTGGATTCTATCCCTAAGCCAGTTTGCAACCCATCTTGTGACATGGGGGTTGATATTTAAGCTGGTGAGCTTATTTATGATGCCCAAGTGGGGTATTGTGTCGAAGGCTTTTGCAAGGTCAAGGTAGGCTGTGTGGACTACCTTCCCTTCGTCTATGGCCTTGGTGACTGTTTCAAAGAAATTGACCAGGTTCAAGAGGCAAGATCTGCCTTTAACAAAGCCGAATTGGGTAGGATCCAATGTTTAGAGGTTCCCAATGTCTTTGTTTTTGAGTTCCATGATGATACGCTCCGTAGCTTTGCAGACCAAGCTAGTTAGGCTTATACGGCGATAGTTTCCGGGGTCCGTTGTGGCACCACCTTTATGGAGTGGGACCACTGTTGCAGTACGCCCTTCTTTGGGTACATATCCTGTTGTAAGGCTGAGACTGAACAGTGAATTTAAGTAAGGGTTCAGTTGTTCTTGGAGCTCATGTAAAACGCAGCCCGTGACACCGTACAGTCCTATTGATGCTGTGTTTTTTGCTTTGGAGAGGGCAGCTCTCACCTGTGCATCTGTGTTGTCAGGGAGGCTACACTCTGTTGGGATAGTCATTTGCTCATTTGGGGGGGGGTTGCACTGAACCTGTCTGCCAGGATGTTGGCAATGTCTGTGGGTTCAGTGTATTTTTTGTCATTTTGCACTAACTCAGAGCATATCTGGGAGTTTCTGCCCAGGTTTCTGACATAACTAAAGAAAGCCTTGTGATTATCTTTAGAGTCTTGTGCAATTTTTCTTTCGAAGCTAGCCTTAGATGATTTTATGAGGGATCGTAGTTTCTTGCTAGTACTGATCAGAGTTGCCTTCCCTTTCAGGGATTTTGCTCTACCATGTAGTAGCTTCCTCCTTCTGTTGTACAGCTTATTTATGGCTGGGATCCACCAGACAGGTCTCCTGCCTTTGGAGGAGTGTGTCTTGGTTTTATTTGGGATAGCATGATCCATGCATTCCTGTAGGTATCCATAGAATGCGTTTGTAAAGGATTCTGCGGTTTGGGCCGTATTTTCCACTGGCCCTGGGGCATTGAAGGATTCCACCTCGGTTTTGAGAAGTGGGAAGTTTGCTTTTGAGAAGTTTTTGACCGTGGTTTCCTTTGCTGGGGGTGGGGACGGGATATGGATGTCCAGAGTGATTAATTTATGGTCAGATCTTACCAATGAGGGGTATACCTCTGGTATGGAACATAGAGTCCCCATGTTGGTGATGATCAGGTCCAATATGTTTTCCCCTCTTGTGGGAGTGGTGACCAGTTGTTCCATAGCATTTGAGTTTATAAATTCTAGGAACCATTGGGCTAGGGAGTTGGGACTTGAGTAGTGCTCCCAGTCTATGTTTGGGTAGTTAAAGTCACCCAATATAATGGTGTTTGGAGAGACCTTCATATTCTCCAGTGTCTTCAGGAAAGCTGAGTGGGGTTCCTGAGTTTGGGAGGGTGGTCTGTAGCAGGCTACAAACTGGAAGGCAGTTTTCCCCACTGTTAGTTGCACATAGATGGTCTCAGATGCTTCGTGCAGTGCCACTAGCCTGGAGGTATGGGTATCTTTGATGAATATGGATACTCCCCCTCCTCTTGTGGTTTGGTCCAAGTTTTGGGGCCAAAAAGCATGGTATGAGGTATAGCCTGGTAGTGCTGGGGTGCTCTCGGGAGCCTTGAACCAGGTTTCTGTTACTGCACAGATATCGATATTCTCCATACTGAGGAGAGCCTTGAGTGCTTGCATCTTGAGGTTTAGACTGACATTGAGCAGCATTACCCTTAGTTTCTTTTTCCTTGTGTTGTCTAAGGAGGTGGGTTTGTCTTTTGAGCCTTGCCTAAAAAGGCACTATGGGGGTGACAAGAGCCTTGGCAAGTATTTGAAAACCCAGGGGTGACAGGTGCAAGCCGTCCCTAGCAAAGCACCGTGGCTTGTCAAGCATGTCACCCCAGGCTGACAGACACTGGATCCCCTTTGAGTGACACCAATACTTTAGCCAATTGTTGAAATTGATCATTTTGTCTTTATACTGTGGTATAATTCTTGGTGAGGGTAAGATGCTACTCAAGGTCAGGGTCATACCGTCCTGGGCCACATGATCAGAGAGCTCTTCTATGTCTCTTTTCATGTAATCCAGGGAGGTACATCTCAGGTCATTCACACCAGCATGGACAATGAAGGAGTCATATGTGTACTTGCTTTGGAGTAACCTGAGTGCTTGTGTTATGTGGCGGATCCTGGCACCTGACAGGCAGCTTACAGTGACCTTCTCCTTGTTCAGCCTGGTGAGAGGGGCTTCATTGTGTCTGACAATAGAGTCACCTATTACAAGTGTATTAGGTGTGTTGTTTAGCCTTAAGGGCTGTGACTGTGTGGCACACTGACTTTGTGAACTATGTGATACGTGGGTATTGTTGTGGGGTAGCAGTTACTTGGATGTCTGCTTTGGAGGTCTCTGTTGCTTGGGCAGATTTTTATTTAGAGCCTCCGAGTATGTTTTTGTGTGTTTATGTGTTTGGTTTGCTGTTGCGATAGGTCTATGTGAGACTGGATTTATGGTGTGTGTGACTGCGTTCTCCTCCAGACTGACCGTGCCAGTACTATGTTGAGAGAGCTCAGCCTCCAGTTTGGCTATATAGTTGCATCTCTCACATATATTTGAGCTTGTTGGGAAGAGGAGATGGTGGTCTGTGTACATAAGGCAGTTGTAACATTGCCTCAAGATTCCCATATTCACCAGCTGGACTGGAGAGTAAACCGGAAACTGACTTTTGGACATGCCAGAATAGTATAAGGAATTACTTTTTGACTTGATCAAAAAGGACCAAGAGGGAGCCAAGTACTTAAAGGGAGTATAAGAGGGTGTAGTGTTTTAGTTTATTAGTGCTTACTTATAAGACACTTATCCTAGCTACTGCTGGGTTTTAGAAGGAAAATAGAGTGCTTACTCTGAGATTTGGAACGATTCTAAGGGAAAAAGTGAAGAGCAGACTTTGTGGAGCCGGGAATAGTTTAAACCTGATTAAGCGGCGCTGCCCGATGCTGCACTATGTGCAAAAATGCGCAAAAGAGGGTTTTAAGAGAGGGGGATCAAGGAGTTTGGAATTGACCCAAAATGGCCAATAAAACTACAGTTTCTAGGCAGTAGCCACTCCCACAGGGGCAGGCAGGCTGTTCAGTGTTTACCACTGCCACTGATGAACACAGAGACTTCCCTTTAGCCCAAGCAAGCAGTGGCCTCCAAGAAACTTACAAACAGTTCAGAACAGCAAATCTGTAAATGAACTTTTTTTAAATTTCAGAAAGTGGGAAAAAAGCAAAATTTTTTTTTTTTTTTTTTTTTTTGTTTAAAGATAGTAGAGATACACAAGTAGCAACAAGTTAGAACAGTGCAATAAATTACCCCACACTTGAGTGCTAGGCCAGAGATGGGAAAAATGCAAGTTTTAAGAAAAAAACAATTTTAAAATAAATGCAACACAGGAAATGCAGTAAACAGGCTCTAGATGTGTTCTAAATACAGTTACTAATACAGATATCAAGTTTAGTAAGCTGGAAAATGCCAAAAAGTAGGCAGCAATGCAGAAATCTTAACAAATAATCTGAAGAAAAATACTTAAAATCTCAAAAGTGGCTCCTTTCTTCTCTCAGTGTTTTCTCCTCTTGGTGGGTGCTTCACCAACAGCCAACAAGTCTGAAAAGATGCCAAAACCACGAGGCAATCGGGTTTTAAGAGGGGGGGGGGTCAAGGAGTTTGGAATTGACCCAAAATGGCCAATAAGACTTCAGTTTCTAGGCAGTAACCACTCCCACAGGGGCAGGCAGGCTGTTCAGTGTTTACCACTGCCACTGATGAACACAGAGATTTCCCTTTAGCCCAAGCAAGCAATAGCCTCCAAGAAACTTGCAAACAGTTCAGAACAGCAAATCTGTAACTGAACTTTTTTTTTAAATTTCAGAAAGTGAGAAAAAAGCAAGATTTTTTTTTTGTTTGTTTTGTTTAAAGATAGCAGAGATACACAAGTAGCAACAAGTTAGAACAGTGCAATAGGTTCTCACAGTAACATCCTCTGAAGCTGAGAAAGGAATTTAGCATTGATGGCTATAATACATATCTTAAATGCTTATGGCAGTGCCTGGGGCTTCCCTTATTTTTACCGAGCTAATGAACAAAGGCTTCTTCCAGACTCATCATCTACATTCCTATACAGCACTCTTGGGTGCCATTTTAATGGTTTAACAGCTCATTTATATTTCCCTTATTTTTCTTAAAGTAAAATAGCTGGTTAACCTTTGCTGTCCTAGTGTCCTCTATTAAAACACACACATTTAATTCAGTTACAATAATACATGTGCATTTCTTTTCATTCTAACAGGGTGCACAGTTGATACCTTTTGACACAAGCAAACCTCAAAAATACATTTTCAGCACAAGCATCTGTACAAATCAGTTTGATATATAAATGACGTATAATTATTTGCAAAATTCCAGGTAGCTGTGCTGGCACAAGTCATGCATCCACTGCCCTACTTATCCTAGCATGGCTGGTAGTACCTCCTATCGTCACACTGGGGAACAGTAAAAGATTCAAAAAACTGAAAACATTTTCCTTTTGGTCTGCTTTAAAACCTGTAAAGCACTTTGTAATTTTCCTGTCAATATTGTAATATATTGGGAAAACTAAATCTCCTTGTCCTTTAAAGAATTACATTTGGTTCATGGATAATAACTATTTGTTAATCTGTTTTAAACTGGATTCAAGAAGTTGGTTATGATCAGTATTTTGACCATAAATGCACCTTTGCCAGTTGTCACAACTAGGTCTAACATTATAGCACACAGAGCAGCCACCTCAATACAGCAACAAGTGCACTTTGACAGCTTAAAAACAAATCTGTATCACAGGAAAGTAATTAACAGCTGTAAACATGTCTTCCACAATCACAAGAACATATAATTTCTGCCAGTTTTCACGCACCTAGATTTATTTCTGTTTTTATGTTGTGGAATATAAGGTATCTAAACCATTGTGTATTACAAAGGATTATAAAGAGGTAGAGCTCCTCATAGTGCAATGGGATAATGCCATTACTACACCCCAGACTTGTGTTTGATTAGTGGCATGTGAGTTGGGCACAGATGGAACATGTGAGTAAATGGGTGATGCTGGTCTGCCCATCCCGGGTGGCAAGAGGTAGACCAGGCTCATTGCAATACTGATCTTGGTGAGCTTGGTGCTTCATAGGTGATGAGATGTTAGTCAGATGGTTGCACATGCATGTAAACATGAAAGTACCTCACAAGGGCAACACATGTGGAGCTGGCAAGGCTGCCAAAAGAAGGCAGGAGTTATGGCACACTTCCCAGCAGCAATATGTTGCTGTACTAGCATCCTTAATCTCAATAGCATAGCTAGTTTTGGGAAAAGAGGCAACTGCCCCAGGAGCAAAGGATTGAGGTGGGGGACATGATCCACTGATCCCGATCATGCTTTAATGCATACTGGCTTTTAATAGGCGGCATTGCATTTGTGGTCAAACGTGAATGCTATAGCACTGTGGTCTAAACTGTAGCAACTGTTTGTTGCCTTATAACAAGCAAGTTGATATAGTTTTAAAAGTTCTGAGTAAGTTCTTAATAAATGGAATGAAAGCATTGAACTTCACTCTGGCTCCAGTGGCATTTTGTTGTTGATATACTTTAAAAGGCTATTTTTTTTTATTAAAACCTGAGAGCTGAAGCACTCTTTGTGGGGTATAAACTGTAGCAACAGCTTGCTTAAATTGTACAAGCAGTTTGCTACAGTTTAAAAGAAAAAGATTTTTTTAAATAAAATCTGAGGAAGGAATGTCAGTGGTAGATCACAGAAATGGGACCTGATTGGCTCCTGTATTTCAGGATCCCTAGGTATCTGATTGCAGGCTGTGTTTTTTGCTCTCCCAGTGAAGGGCAAGGGCAGGAGATGGGGGGGGGTGTATAATCTTGCCACCTGTTTTTTGTGCCAGTACATGGACTGTAACTTTTTTTTTTGCTCTTCCATTGAAGAACTAGGGGAGGAAGGAGGGGCATACAGCTGGCCATTTGGTTGGTTTGTGAGTAAAACAGTAAAAGGAGAATACCTTTTTTTTTTTTTTTGCTCATCACTTGAAGAACTGAGAGAGTGGCACTCTGGCACAGGGTGCTAGTTGAATCAGCTACGCCTCTGCTAAATCTCCTCACTGCTACTGGATGTGGGTCAGGGCTGAATCTGGTGAAGCCTACAGGTAGTCCGGTAAACCTAGTAAATGTGGAGAACAGGTGACGACAGCTGTATGGAGGGGAAAATAATGATGAGGTTAGTGTTCATAACTGTTTGTTAAGCTGTTTATGAATGGATTCAAGAATTTCACCTTTCAGGTTTCTCTGTAGGTGACTTTATTTCTTTTTTTTATTTGAATTTATTTCTTAAGCATATTAACAGACTGATTATAATCAGTAATCTGATCAATATCATCTGCAGTGCTTATGTGTCATTCTGGGCATGTGTGTGGTGGTAAGGAATGTACCCCATCCCTAAGTCAAAGTATGATTAAAGTTTGTGAAATTAGTATTGTTTCAGTCTTTGATGTTAGCCAAAAGTGCTCTTTGCAGCACCCGCAAAGTGCCCACAACTGACTCCTCCTGCAATTCAATGTAGTTACATGTATTGGCACATATCTAAATAAGACAGTAAATTCTTATAACACCCATTGCTCCTACTACTATTGGCACTGTATGGGTATCCTTCATTCACATTGCCCTCAATTCTGCCTGTAAATCCTGATATTTTATGACTTTGTGTCTCTCGGTACTTAAGACACTGTAATCACTGAGTGTAGCAATTTCAATGATCAATGCTACTTTTGTATTATTTTCATAGACTTCTGTTTTTTTTCACATCTGTTATTTGGACTGTTAGTAATGGGTGATCCCATGTAATATAAACTTCATCATTCTCTATAATACTTTGATGCTCATGTTTCCAGTGCTTCTCAGCTACTTCAATCCTGCAATGTTTGCTCAATCTCCACTGCAACGGTCTTGAAACATTATTATGCTTTTCAGTATACAGGCCCTCTGCCATTAGTGTTTCCAGTTTTGTTTTGCAGAACCTGCATTTGTCTTTTTTCTCACATGTTCATTGGACTTTGTAAACCAATGTTTACGCATTCCACTATCCTGGACTGCTAATATTAACCTTTCATCTCTTGGTATAAATTCAACTCTCCTTAAACATTCCTGCATCAGATCCTGATCACCATGAGGTTGTTCCAGGAGTTTTCTGTACTTGCAACTACATTAATGGGTTTTGCACATTTCTTGCCTTCTTGTCTGATCCTTCTGATTATATTCTTGCTTTTTTTTTTTTGGCACATTCAGTCTGCCTGCGAAGCCGCGGTGGTACAGCGGTAGCATTGTTGCCTCACAGCAAGAGGTTCTCCTGTTCGATTCATGGCTGGATTGCCTTCTGTGTGGAGTCTGCATGTCCTCCCCATGGTCGAGTGGCCTCCGAAAGACATGCGTGAATGGGCGTGCCTTCGCTGAAGGTTGGGCATCAGGCTTGCAACTTGGCACCATAAAAAAATCTACTGCCAATCATTAGTGGACCGGAGTTCTGCTGTGGTGACCCCTAACTGGGAAAAGCCGAAAAGACAAGCAACATTCAGTTTCTGCCTGATTTGTGTCTGCTGGTTTGGTTTCTATTCCTGCTTGATACAGATATGCTTCTGCTGAATTAAGCAACAAAGTCATCTTAGATTTGTTCTCTTCATTTTTCAATACATTCACTATGTTTAGATCTGATAAGGTCTGCAGATATGTACACAGTCCTACAATTGCAGATTTATACATGTAATCATTTTCAAGGATGCCCATACCTCTTCAGAACGAGGGATATATAATCTCGGTAAACACTGATTTTTATGTCTCATTTGATAAGCGTGAAACATTTTTCTTGTTTTCTGTCCAACTGATCCAATACCGTTTAGGCCAGTCACTCACCCCAAAACTGTAAATTAGAACAGGAAGAGCGATTTGGTCTATAGCTTGGACTTTGTTCCTAGATGCCAGGGCTGGTTTTAGTATTAATTTTAGTCTTCTAAAATATTCTTTACTAACTTTTATTCACATTTGTGTTTTATTGTCAATCGCTCCTCAATTCCCAAGTTTTTATACACTCCCTTCTGCTTGAGTTCCTTTATAACACATTCCTGTCCCATATTTTCTTGATGCTGCAGCTTCATGCTTTAAGTGTTGCCTTTGCGCATAAAAAACAAATGATATTCTTATATCATCTGAGAACGTTTTCACCAGTTCCAGTTGTGCTTTCAGCCCCTTATCTGATGAACTATACAGTTTAAATCATCCACTAAAAGAAGATGAGAAGTCTTTACACTTTGTTGTTGTCTGGGAGACAAATTGTAGCCATGACGTAATCTATAAAGCAGACAGCTTAATGGGTTAAGAGCAAGACAAAAGACCAGTGATGATAAAATTCACCCTGGAATATGTCCCTTTGAATTTTTATCCGTGGGATAATAATTTGTCCTTTATTATGGCTTATCTGCAAAGTGATTTGCCACTGTTTCATGGTCACTGTAATATAACTGATCAATGTAGGGTGCATCTTAAACATTTGTAAGCAATCCCTTATATATGAACGTGGAATGCTGTCAAATGTGTTATTTTTTTGTAATTTATCCATGTCATACTTAGATTCTTCCTCATTTTGCAATTCTCCATTATGACTTTATTTAAGAAATGATCCTTTGTAATCTATTTCTTTCATCTATCTTAATATGTCTATCCATCTCTATTAAATCAAGCAGCTCTCCTCTTAGATCTTTTTCTTCTAAACTAAGGGCACATTCTTTAGTCTCCCTTTCCTGTGCCATTCTACAGAAAGTTTCAAAACATTTTCCTGTGATATATTCTCATCAGCTGCATCCTGTGTTATCCATTGCACTTTCATGTAGGAACTCACTGGCCTACCACTTTGACTGCATCAGAGTTGCCAAAGTTTCCTGTTCCTTCCCTTGCTGTGCAACTCCAACTGAACTTTTGTACTGATTTCTCACTGAAGGCTCCAGAGTATCTTCATGTGGTAACTGATCAAATGCTTTCTGTTCCATTGGTTTGTCCTTAATTTGTGTCAGTGTTCCATTCTGCTGGGACGTTACCAGTGTTAGGTTTTCTACACTAAATCTTTTACTTTGCAGGTAATCCATAACTTCAGTTTCAGTATCTTTAACTTCTACTTTACTAGTCTTCTTTCTGCATTTCCCCTTGTGTTTTTATTTTTTTGTATTGTAAATTTTTCCATATCTGGGTGCCTTTGCCTGTATTTCTTTTCAAATGCCTTTGGTGCTGCTTTTTGTATTGATTAGTTTTGCTTTCTCCTTTGCATAAATATCGCATCACATTAAATCTCTTTCTTTCCCACATCTATGTTGCTTTTTTATATCCTTCAAAAATCTCTAGTTTTTGTTCTTTATAGTTTTGCACTTTCTTGGTCGCGTCTTTTTCCTAATGGCCCAAGGTTTCTTGGTCTACTTAATGTTTTTCATGAATCTGTTGTATTATGAAGCTTTTGACAGTTTTTTCTTGTGCAAGTATTTCTTTCCTGTAATTTCCCTCAATCTTTTTGAATATCTTCTATCTAAACATTATGGGCTTCTTGCATAATAGTAACAATAGATAATTTCTTTGTTATCCTCAATAATCCACTCTATCATCTTTATGGCTGTATTTTGGGCCTGTCAGTTTTTGTATTTTTTTTGGTGGATTACTACTTTCTTCTACCATCTTCCGTTAAAAGTGACCTAACCTCATTGTAGGAATACTTCCATGTGTTGAGGATTCTACACTGTCTACCAGGATTGGGGAATTTTTTTATCCTGGGATTTGTGCACCCAGCTGTCTTTTTTTAACCTACTTCTGTCCAAGATATATGCTATGTAAAATACAGTCTATATATCAGTGTCGCCTTGGTGAGATTTTGTAACAAAAAAATAAAAAAAACACAGGGTCCACCTTGTGAAGATACTCGCAAAGACTTCAGGATGAATTCAATTCCAGTAATACTACTCTCCTTTGCTTGCTGATTTTATCATCTTTCCATCTGGATCCCAAAATATACATATATATATATATATATATATATATATATATATATATATATATATATATGTACATGTGTGTATGTATGTGTGTGTATGTATTATGTGGATTCACTGCAGAAGCTTGAAATATCACAAGCCTGAATTTCATAATCCAGAAGACCAAAAGCCTGAAAATATAAAATCCTGAAAACTCAAAAGCCTGAATCCCAAAAGACTGAAAATATACAGAACACAAGAATGACAATATTCCAGTACAAGGACAAAGAGAAACACATACAAGACAAAGGATAGCACTTTTCACCAAGTATGAGCAGGGGGGAAAGCCTTCCTGCACCTCCCATGTGGGGGGCTGCACCCCCCCCCACACACACACACACACTCACTGACACACACACTGCTAATTAAATATATCAACTCCAAGATTGTACTTCATAGAAAAAATGGCAAACATACCATCACATGTTTCATGACTGCCTGTTATAACTTTAGTAATGGTAATGTTCCCTTTTAACTTGCTATACTACAACACAACTCATGAAAGTGTAATGAAGTGTAATCTTGGAGTTGATATATTTATGTAGCATGGGGTGTGGGGAGCACAGCCCAACACATGGGGGTATAGGGGGTCTTTCCCCCTTGCTTATATTTGGTGGAATGTAATCTGGTTTGTGTTGTCTTTGGTCAGTATATGTAAGCTATGTGTTTTCAGTCTTATGGAATTTAGGCTTTTGAGTTTTCAGGATTTTGAATTTTCAGGCTTTTGGTCTTCTGGATTATGAAATTCAGGCTTGTGATATTTCAGACTTCTGAAGTGAATCTGTATTCTGTATATATATGTATTATGTATATCTGTTTTTATATATATATGTATATATATATATTTATATATATATATATATATATATATATACACACACACACACACACACACACACACACACGCACACACACGCACACACGCACAATTATAGATTAAGTGAAATAAGCAACACTATCATTTTTTTTTAAATTCCTGCCAAAGAAATGTTTGGGTGCAAAGCCCTTAATAGCTTTCCTGCCTGGAGGGAGATGGAGGCTGAGGCCTGAAAAGAATGCCAGGAATAAGAAAAAAAATGCCCACAACTTGGCATAAAATACACCAAAAACAAGGGGGATGGAGGAAGGGAGCAACTACCGCAGTAGTGAGCATTCAGAAATCTACTGCTATGGTAAGTTCACCTTATCCAGCTATCCATTGTTCTTCATATTAAACACTGCTGCAGTAGCCTTAGCTATATAGGTAGATTAACAGAACCAACTACATTTGAGAGGTGGAACAGAAGAGTCCAAGAGCATCTGTAGAATGTTCCTAGCAAAGCTTTATCTAGACTTAGAAATGGAATCAAGCTTAGAGTGCTTTGTAAAAGTTTGTGAAGAGGGCTAAGTGGCAGCTTCTAGAATACCTCTAGAATCCAGCCACTTCTGAACCTAAAATTATCCGGATTAGCTGGTTCATATGGAGCAAGTGTTAGCTTCTCTACCACAAATTTAAGATCCCTAGGAGGGGCCACCTTTCTACCTGGAGTCCTCTTATGCAAAACCTCTTTGAAGAACATTTTTACATGAGACTGCCTTAAAGAGTAGGATCCATGGGCAGACATGTTGAAATGGCCAATAAATGATCCTTGATAAAAGAATAAGAAAGGACATAGGATAGTAACTCACACAAATGTTTTAAAACCACAGAACAAGTAGCCCTGAATAAGTGGTGGTCATGTTGCTGGCACCAACTAGAAAATCTTTTCCATTTGTTTCTAATTGCAGGCTTTCTTGTCTTCATTCTTACTTGCAGCATATCCTCAGAAAACAGGTGCCTAAAAGGAATTAAAACCTTTTCATCTAGACAGTAAATTGAAGATGATCGATGGGATGTATCAACCAACTATAGTCGAGCTGATCCATTCTTTGAGGAAGTTTGGAGTAATAGCTTTTGGCAATTTCCAAAAGAAGGGAAAACCATGGTTTGCTGGGCCGAAGGGAGTCACCACAGTTTTCTTGAGAGATTCCTTCTGAATCTTCAGAAGTACCCTGGATAACAATGGAAAGGATGAAAAGACATACAAGAATATTCTTTTTCAAAGAAAAGAAAATGCATCTGTCTCCTAGGCCTTCTTGCAAGAGTCTTGGAGCAGAATCTTGTCAGCTGATTTTTCAGAGAGGAGACAAAGAGGTCTACTTGAGGAAGCCCCCCACAGATCACATCTTGAAGATCCCCTGATCTAGTTTCCATTTGTGAGAGTCTGCCCTGGTTCTGCTCAGCTTGTCTGCCATGCAGTTTTGCTCTGACAGAATGTAGGATGCCTCTAGAGTGAAATTGTGCTGTGAAGCTATATACCAAGCTAACCTGGCTAGGCTGCTAATGTGGTATGACCTGGTTCCCCTTACTTGCTGATGTATCACATGACTATGATATTGTCTGTAACCATTTGAAGAAGTCCCTGAGACAAAGATGGTTCAGAGAGTTGTCAAGGCAAGTATATCCTTGATATGTCTGTGGTTGCATCTCTCCTTAGTGTCCTATTCCTCCACACCTTTATCCTTCTTGTAACTGCTCCCCAAGCAAAGTACAAAGCATCTGAGGTATCTGACTGCTTTGGAGCAGGGAGGGAGAATGGGAGACCTGGATTTAAGGATATCTGTCTCCACCAAAAGACAGTACTGGAATCTGAAATGAGAAAGAATGTGGATGCTGGGGCCAATGAGATTTCAGATATCACTGTTTCTTTCTCATGTGGAGTCTTGCCAGGGGTATATGAGAATCATAGATACCATAAGACACAAAATCCTGAAGTATTCCCTCACAGTAACAGAAGCCTAAGTGGAAACATTATAAGTAAATCTAAATAAAGATCATTTTTTTCCTGTGTCTGGTGTCTATTTAACATCTAAGGAACAGAATCCTGTGTGAGGGAGTCAAGAAAGAATTCTCAGCCAAGAGAGAGAGAGAGAGAGAGAGATTCCTGTCATTTTGAAAAAGACTCTGCAAAGATAAGCAAGTCATCTAAATGTGGAAGATGTGGATACCTTGTAGCCTGCAATGAGCTAGAACATGAACTAGGTGCTCTGTCCAGTGGGCAGTCAAAATGGTATGCAGAGAACGAATAATGAGATCCAGACACATAAAACCTTAAGAAACATCTGAAATCTGGATGAGCAGGGAAGTGATAAGCGTCTTTTAAGTCTAGTGTTACCAGGGAACTTGAAGGAGGAAGTAGTAGTAACAGGTCACGAAGTGACATCATTTTGAGTTTGAGCACTTTAACAAATAGATTTAGGAAATAAAGATCCAGGTTTGGTTTTGAGGCAATTTCTTTCTTTGTCAATAGGAACATCCTTAAACAAAACTCCTTTCCTGCCTTGGAAGGAGGAATTGGTTCTATCACTCCTTAGGATAGCAAGTGATGAAGAACAGGTTGAAATAAAAAAGAGTCTGATGTGCAGGATGAGAAAAGGAGGAATTAACTCTCATTGCCATCTGTAACCATGGTGAATCATTTTCAGAAAACATTTGTCTGAAAACAATCTGTTGCCAGAAAGAATAACTGTGATTGAGACTTTCTGGAAGACAAAAGAGGCCAAGCTGAGAGGGGGTCACAAGGTCTCTTTAACAGTCATTTAGACTTGGTGTGTCCTTGGTTTTGCAAGGTTTGAAACTTATTTTGGGAATCTCCTTGCTACTTCTTAAATGTCCATTTACCTGATTTCTATTGAGACTTTATTTTGTTCTTTGCTAAAACTGAATGAGTAGAAAGATAATCCCTTGGCCAATTTAGAAGAGGAAAGATGAAACATCTTAGAGATTCCCTGAATCAGCTTGGCACTTTCATCAGACTTTCTGATTACTTCAGCAGCAGAGAGGCCAAATACTAAATCTCTATCCAAGGAGAATTTAAAATCTCATTTTTACATCATCTAGGGGGTTATGACAATGCATCCAAGTAAACCTCCTTAAAACAGGACCAGTGACCATAGCCCTGGACGTATCAACAGAGGCATACCCACACTGTAAACAGTGAGTAGCTGTGGAATAGAAGAAGTTAAGTTATTTAAAGCTGATATTTCTTCACAAGAAAAAAGTGTGGAAAAAACATTCCTCCTCTTTTACAAAGCTATGTCAAATCCAGAGCTGTTGGACATGCTCCACTTAAAGAAATCCCAATCCCTCCGAGCTACACGCTCTAGGGACCTTAACCTTGTCACCACAATAAACAGAACATGCTGGAGGGATAGATTCCTGTCCCAGAGACTTCCCATACTCTGAAACAGACTACCTATCTATGTCAGACAGAGCTCCTCATTAGCACTCAAGAAAAATCTTGATGATTGGATGGGAAATGGGAAATTCACCCCGGGGATTACTTCTGTGGCTCTGCTCGACAGGGGCACAGGAAAATAATTTTCTTGGGTGGCGAAAGCCAGGGTACATTTTTTGGCTAGGCTTGTATGGGCCCTAGGGCCGATAGCCTAGTACCTACCTATGAACCTATGAACCTATTTGTCAGAACAATCTTTAAAATATGAGCATGACAAATCAAAAATTCTGAAAATCAAAATTGGAGAAGGCTACGCTTTTTCCCATCCCTATCAATAATGTCTCATCCTTAGTTAATTCCACTTCTATTCTTTCTAATAACTGCTTAGCTGCAGTGGAGTCAACTAATGTTATAGCTGCTGGGGCAGGTGTGGGAATAATGTATAAAAATTTAAAAGACTGAGGAATCTTATACCTCCTAGCTACCTTTTTAGGAGCAGCTGGCTGCTTATCAGGAAAATTTCAGCTAGTAAGATATCCTCTAAAGCAGGCACAGCAGGAGGAACTGGTGTAGGTTCTGGAAAATCCTTCTGTAACAGCTCACTATGAACTATTGCATTTTCTGAGGGACTGCAAAACCTCAGTGTTGCCCCATTAAAAACACTGGGACTTTATAGAAATAGTCTCAGAGAAGGAGAAATCCCCACAGGGAGTATCAGAAACTGAGCTCTGTTATGAGTATGAATAAAAAATCAGAGAACAAAATCCTGAATCCATCCGTGCATCTTCCTGCTGAGATTCAGAAGCTTGAATCTCTTCAAGAAAAGAGAATATGTCTTTCTTTCACTAGAAACTATTTTATAAGAAGGATCGATAGCCTGAATTAAGCCTCGTGCCAGTCCCAGTAAACTACTCCTATCCAAAGAATTTTGACGAGGAGTAGGCACCTGCTTGCTTTTTGGCTTCTTTTGACAAAAATAATGGGGCCAGCTGTGTTGCTAATGGCAGCCTCTGCTTCCCCACAGATGAGCACAGCATCCTGACAGAATGAAAGCTTTCCTGTTCCCTCTCCCAGTACCAACAAGAGTGGTTCTCTCTCTTGCTGACTTAGGGGACTCCAACAACCACAAAGGACATTGCTAACATTGCTATTAATGTGATAATATGCAGGAATGTTACTTTCCCCAAACCCTGTAGGTTCTATACCACAGGATCATAGGAAGTAACTAAGCGATTGACCCTGAGGCCTTTATAAGCCTAGCCAAGAGCTTAGTCCATATTTAGACAAATCAGCACCCAAAGCCCCTGTCCAGCAGGGACACAGGTGGAATCCCAGGGGTGTATTTTCTGTTTCTGATTCAGTTATCCAGGTTGCACTTAAAAAGAGATAATGGCGTGGAGAGGGAGTCTATTCCACAGATACAGGCATCTCAAGTCCTACTGATATCACAGACCAGGTTGAAGTTACATGTGCAGGTTACTCGAGTGGAGCTTGACTTGCGGATATGCAGCAGTCCCATCAAGGTGGGGTCTGAAATTGCTTTGTATGCCAGACATGTCACCTCTGAGGAGTCTGTATAAAACTGAGAAGAGGGACATTGCTTTTAGCCTATCTGTGTAGGGTAGATCTTTGAGGCCCTGGATTCTCCTGGTGAGGAACCTCTGTGGTCTCTCCAGCTGCTGCATGTGCTTTGTGGGGTACATGCTGAAGGGGGTGTTGTACTCAATAACTGGCCTTATAAGGGAAGAATACAGGGATATTATGACTTACTTGTCCCTGGATCAGATACTCTTACTTATGAGGTGGGCCATGTAGAAAGCTTTCCATACAATGGAAGCGACATGGCGGTCAAAAGTCAGGTTGCTATCAACCTGGGTGTTAAAATCCCTCACACCTGACTGATGCTTAAGATATTGCTATTAATGTGATAATATGCAGGAATGTCACTCTCCCCAAAGGGGATGATGATGCATTTTTTGGCATTGAGCTTGAGGCCATGTTTCTGGCACCAGTCATTTGTTTGGGTGAGACCCTCTTGGAGGACAACCACATCACATGGGGACTTGATGACCATGCTCAGCTTGCAGTCATCTGCAAACTTGGTCAGCCATAGCCCACTGGTTTTGGCCTGCACCTCAGAGGAGTATATCCTGAATAACAGAGGCCCCAAGACTGATCCCTGGGCTACGCCGCTCATTATGGGTCTACTGCTTGAATGACTTCCCCTATTTTGATTAGGTGGGTTCTATCAGTGAGCCAGTTTGCTACCCATCTGGGGACATATGGATTGATGTCTAGTTGAGAGAGTTTAACTATTTTGCCTGAGTAGTGAATAGCGTCAAAGGGTTTGGCCAGGTCAAGGTAGGTGGTATGCACCATCTTCCCCTCATCCATGGTTTTGGTGACTGTCTCAAAGAAGTTGACTAGATTTAACAGACATGACCTCCCCTTGACAAAGCCAAACTGTGTGGGGTCAAGTGTTTGGAGGTTGCCAATGTCCCTGTTAATGAGGTCCATAATAATGCATTCATGGCCTTGCAGATCAGGCTAGTTAGGCTGATGGGTCTATAACCAGAGTGATTCAAGGTAAAAGGTGAGTGTCTGAGGTACAACAAATGTCCACACCAGAGTCACTCGCCTATGGATGAAGAAATTGCTAGACTGCTGTAGTGTCAAAGGCTGTTTGCTTAACGTTTTCTTTTTGTGGCTGGAAGAAGGACTGAATGTGGCAAGAGCAATCTGTTCCCTGGCCAAGCCACAAATAATGCCTCTTTTCCATGAAATACAAGCAGCCAAGGCCAATAAAACTACCAGCCCAGAAAATTTACTTTTTTCATAGAAAAATCAGAGTAAAAAGATGGAAAAATAAACACAATTTCTCCACAGAAAATGTGTTTTCAGTTAGTTTACATTACTTTTAAACTGGCAGAAAACTGGCAGAAAAAACAAGTGAACTGTTTAAAAGAACATTACAGTGACAAGACAGTCCACTAAAACATAACACTCCTAGCTTTAAAATAACTTTCTTGATGAGGAAAGTAATAAATCTATAATAATTAAAAAAATAGAAGTTTCTTCCCCAAAGAGAACTTATCTTCCCAGCAATGGAATGCAGGCACTAACCATCAATCCTCAAATGCCTCAGAAGAGAGTAGTCTTCAGCAGTAAACTTCTCTTAGTCAGCTCACCTGAAACTGTCTGACAATTTGGGCACACAGAGGGGGCCCTGAATCTTTGCAAGCTGGCCGGCTGTTATATAGCAGTATATAAACCACATAGCTAAGGCTACTGCAGCAGGGATCAATATGAAGACTTAAGTTGAAACAACTGCTGGAAGCTCCGCAGGACAGAGATGGTTAACTCTTATTGCAGAGGCAGAATTTTACAAGAAGTAATGACTATTAATAGTTACCAGCTGGAAGATTTATGAAATGAGACACATGATTCATAGGAAGAACACTAGAAAACCAAAATAAAAAAAATATTTCAATTTTATAAGAGACTGAGGTATCTTGCTTGAGGTGGAAATCTGAGATATGTAAAATAATTTATATTTTCTTGCTACAATGTAAAGCGTTTCCTTTGGCCATTGTCACAGAAATTAAGTGCAATGAACTTATGAAATCTACTTCCAGTGTTTGTTTTACCCAGAACACTGATGTCTGATGGACAGAAATTGGTAATTTCACCAAAATGCATCATTTCCTTCCTGCATTACTCCCTTCAATTGCACCTATATTTGGGGGTGGTTTCCCCTGCTAACAAAAAGAAAGACTAGCGTTGGGCATAAGTGAATTGTCACATTTTGGGTTCCCAAAATGGAGACATTTGTGTAAAGTATAGTGGAGAACAACATAATCTGATGCAGTAGATGATGCCCTTTCAGGACAGGAGTGAGACTACTGACAGGCAATTCTTCATCCTCAAACAGACATGCTTATTGGCACCCATCCTTAACACTCCAAAGAGACCCCTATCACTGAAAAAACTCTGAGTGGATGTTGACAATCAAGACATGCATTACTGCTTTAGAGGGGTATGCAACCCAAGAGGCAGTAGCCTAGTTTATCTGGTCCAAGATTTCCTAGATAATAGGAAGATCTTGCAGACATGGAAGGTACAGAATTTATAGATTACAAACAAACTGAGGAAAGGAGTGCTTGCTAAGTGGTAGTATGTTTCCCGAAACACAAGCTATACAATTTCTTAACTATTCATTTAACGCAAGCAACATGGTAAAAATCTCAATTATTTTATTTATTTATTTGACATTTGTTGACCGGGATTGTCTGACTGAGCCAGAGCCCTTTTTCACTGGAGGCCTGGGGAGAAAAGCTCCATCAGGGTACATACAAAGTTTACAAAAATAACTATTTATGAGTACATTACAGAGAAAAATACAATGTGGAATACACTAGGTTAATAAGTAAAAATTAAAAATGAAAAACAACGCATTAGGTAGCAATGTACAGAGGGTGTTTAAAAGCAGTCGACATGCTATTTAAAGGATACTTTACTATTGTATAATAAAGGAAGAGATGGTACAGATATGGAACACAGAGTCAGGAAAAGTTCACAGGGAGGGATATGAAGTTCATTGACAGGGAGTATAGGGGAGATAGTTTGGGAGAGCAGTAGGGACAGGATGAAAGTGTATTAGGAGGGGAGAAAGTAGAGCAATTCAGGGGAAGAGAGGAGAAGGGCAGTAGAAGAGCTTGAAGTTAGAGAGGTCAGAGAGACTGGGATTTAGAGGTGATTTAGGGGAGGAATTTCAAGGAGGGTTTTTACAAAGACGTGTCCTTGAGACCTTTTTTTTGAAATTTTGTGTGTGAGGTATTTTACGGATGACCAAGGCAAGTTTGTTCTAAGTAAGGGCAGAAGTGTAGCTACATACATTTTGGCCTATTGATCTTTTAGGTTTGTATATGTCTAAATGTAGTTGGTCAGAGCTTTTGAGGTTTCTAGCTGGTGTGTAAAGATAGATGAGCAAGGAGATGTGAGGGCAGGAAGAGGGCTTATAAAGGATGACATGAATGATTAGTAGTTGAGAGGACTGAAACTGATGGGGAACTCTAGCCAATTTAAAGCCTTGAGAGAATAACAGCCATGAGAGTTAGAGGCCTGATTTGTTGCAAACCTGGCTACTTTGTTGCATGTGGCTTCAGTTTAGCTAGTAGACCAGTTTGTAAGTTGGCTAGGATTTGTGAGCTATAGAGAAGGTTGGGTAGTAGGTAGGCATGAGCAAGAGTAATATGAGTGTCCTTTGTAAGGAACATTTTGTTTCTGAAAAGTAGACCAGGTTTTTGGTGGGTTTTCTTTATACAGCGGTGGACATGTAGGTCAAATCTGAGTTGATCATCTATGATGGCCCTAGAAGCTTAGTGTGCGTTTCAATGTTGATGACAATGTTGTTAATTGATGTTATTAAGAAGGTGGATTTGAAGTGGGTGAGTGATTTTGGGAGAAATAACTGGAGTTTGGTCTTTTTGCGATTGAGAATTATTGGGTTGTTAGTGAGCCTATTTTCAATAGAGTTGAAGGAGTTTTGGGTGGAGATGTACAAGTCAGAAAGGGTATCAGAGTTAGAGATAATAGTGGAGTCATCCACATATTGAATGAGGGTAGATTGTGGACAGGGCAGAAAGAGGTGATTAGTGAAGATGTTTAACAGTAAGGGACCAGGAATAGAGCCTTTTGGAATGCCCATCTTGTTGATGAAGAATGAGGATAGTGAGGATAGCCATTTAACAGATTGTTGCCTGGTGGAGAGGTAGCTGGTGAACCATATGATGATTGGGGTAGAGAGGCTGAGGTCAGAAAGTTTCAAGAGGAGCATGGGGTGAGGAAAAGTGTCAGATGCTTTTGAGAGGTCTAGGAAGAGAAAGGAAATGAGTTTGTTGTTGTCTCTGGCTATTGAAATGGAGTGGGTAAAGGAGATAAGGGCAGTTGAGGTACTGTGTTTAGGACAGAAGCTGTGTTGGGTTTGGGTCAGTAGGTTTGAGGAGTAAATAGTCCAGGATTTGCTTATGTACACATTTTTCTAATATTTTAGAGAGGGGGGGCAATATAGCTGTAGGGTAGTAGAGTGATAGTTCAGTGGAATTGTCTCCTCTGTTGATAGGTATAGTAAATCATTTTTTCCAATGTGAAGGAACTGTGGATTCTGATATAGAGCAGTTTATAAGAATGGAAACGTGGTGTGCTATGTAGTTTGTAGCTAGCTTGAGGAAAAGTGGAGGTAGTTTGTCAACAGAGGGAGAGCACGGCTTAAGCATTAATATGTAGCCAGTGGGAACAGGTTTAAGAGGAAAAGGAGTAATTTTGCTTAGGGGTAGCAAAGGGGGGGGGGGTCATTGGAGTTAGTGAAGTTTGAGGTTGGCATTAGTTTACTAATGGAGTCTATAAAGTAGGAGTTAAGTAAGGTGGCTGTTTCTAGGAGAGCATTGTTTGGACAGTTGTTTGGTGTTGCGGAGTTACAAGGGTGGAGGATTTGATTGATAGTGTTCCTGAATTTTTTGGGTTTGCTGTGACATGTAGTCTGGGGGTTTAGGTAAGTTTTATTTTTCAATATTGACTTGTTTTTAGGGAGGTAATGAAGTTTGTTATATGTTTGTTGATGGGAGGTGGATTTAGTCTTAATCCACAGTTTCCAGGCATTGTCCTTTTGTGCATGAGATAGCGCGTGGATTACGATAGCCAGGAGGAGCAGAGATTTGACTCTTAATGTCCAGATGGAGGCAAGGGAAATGAGCATATTTAGAAATATGGAACTGAATTGTTGGACTGCATCATCTAGAGAAAAGTATGACAGGAAGGACCAGTTAATAGAGGAAAGTATTTTATTAAATATGTCAGGATGGAAGTTAGAGGAGTTTCAACAGTCTTTTAATTTGTATGGCCTTTAATGGCGAGGGTGGAATCTTTAGACACAAATTGGTGAGTGGTCACTGATGGAATCTGGTAGAGTTTCAAAGTGGTGATATAAGTCAGGATTGGAGACTGGTATCCAGTCTATGACAGAACTAGAGTTGGTAGGCTTGTAAATGTGTGTGGGGGTTGAGATTAATTGTGTGAAGCAGTGTAAGTTTAAGCAAGAGGTGGGTGAGTTAGAGATTTGGGATAACCAATTGATGTTGACATATCCAAAGAGAGTGGTTTCACTGGATATGGTGAGGGTGAGCCAGCAGAGGGTTTGTTCTAGTATAGAAACATAATCTCCTGGGGGTATGTATACAGCAGCTATTATTAGGCTTTTATATTCATTAAGTTTACAGTTAGCAATCGAGAGTTCTACTGGGTGAAATGAAGGGGAAGAGTTTGTTATAGGGGATAGGTTCAGGTGGTCAGAGTATATTAACACAAAACCTCCACCTTTTTTGTTTGGTCGGTCTAGACGAAGAATGTTACAGCCAGAGAGGAGGAATGTGTTTTCAGAAATATGAGTTTTGAGCCATGTTTCTGTGACTATAATTATGTCAGGAGAGTAGTGGGCCATCCATGCATGGAATTCACTTATTCTGTTCATGATGCTGTGTATAGTGAGTGAGTATAAGGTTAGTTACTTGGCATGGGAGTTAGAGTGGTGTGGTGCTGGTTTGAAGGTTAGATTGGTAATGGGAGGATTGGAGAGGGGTCCAGGGTTGGGTTGTATGTCTCCTGAGAGGAGTAAGGTATTATGGGGGCAGAGCAGAGTTAGGGGTCGGAGGTGCTGGACATGATGTTTATGCTTAGAAGTTGGGTTGTAAGAGATACAGGGGGATTGAGTTAGTGTTATGAAAGAGTGATGGAGATATTGTGAAAGAGACGTGAGTATGAGTGTGTGTGGTGTAGAAAATGGAGGTAGGTGGGAGGTGAAGGGGATTAATTTGTATGTGATATGATTAAAGGTATTTTATAAGGAGAAGCAGAGGTGTGGAGATGAGTGTAAGAAACATGTTAGGATATTGGGAGGTTGAACAGATATGGAGATGTATGTGCATGTTAAGAGAATTAAGCATGAGCACAGCAGAAGGGTTAGGTGGATATGTTTGGTGAAGATGATTAGTAAAAGTATAATTAGGCTGAGTGAGGCAGTAAGGTGTAAGCAGAGAAGATGGTGAGAAAGAGGAGAGTGGAAGCAGTCAGAAGGGGGGGTGGCAAGACATAGGTGAGAGAGAGGAGAGTGAATGCAGGAACAAAGGGTTGGAGGCAAGAGGTAGTCAGTAAGTGAGAGAGAAAAGAGGGATGGATATAATTGGAGGTGAAGGTAGATTATGAGGAAAGAACTGTGAGCGCAGGGGAGTATACTAAGGGGAGGAGTCAGGAGTAAGAGGTAATAATAATTTAGTTGTGTGGGGAGTGTAGTAATAGGGTGTTGGGTGTATTGAGAGGAAAAGGAAAGAGAGAGGGTGATGTTTGAGGGAGGAGTGAGGTGTAGAAGCTAACTGAGGTGGGGGGAAGATGCCTGAAGGGTGAAGAAAGGGAGGGAAAAGGTGAGAGTGTGATTAGATGAGGAGGCAAGGAAGGGGTGGTGCTGGGGTAAAAGGCGCAGGTATAAATGTAGTGTTTTCAGCAGTGGGTGGGAATATGTGTAGGGTAGGGGACTGGAATGAGCCCAAGTGTAGTGAGGATGACTGGAGCTGCCTGAGCCATGAGCCGTCGATTGTTAGGAGAGAAAAACTATCCAAAAATCTTAAGTTATCAGGATGAGAGTGACAGTTGTAAGAGGGGATAGCCTAGGGGAGTTAGTGGTATATGTTAAGTTATGAAGGTAGTCCTTGACAAAGATAGAGAAGAGAGGTGGGTTTAGCCTTTGCCTTCCGTGCACTTGATTTAAATTAGTTAGGTGCAGGAGTCGTGAAGGAGATAGGGAGAAAAGAAGCAATTGTAGGAGCTGGCAGTTTGAAGGGAGGTGGCACCCGAGATGAGTGTACCACAGCCTTGTTAAAACATTTGAAAAACAAACATTGTAACACAGAGTGTGGTTGGAGATGTACTTTCAGCCTTTAAAGGTGTTTTACACCAGTCCTTAGGATGCTTGACACCAGGCCTTGTGTTGCTTTCTTGCCTAGAAGGCAGAGGCAGTTATTCAGTCGGGTGTTTTCTGGTGGGGGAGAGAGTTAGATCACAAAACCAGTGGTAGGGTGATTATAAAATTAAAGAGAGATAAATATAAAAAGAGAGATAAAGGTGGATGCTACCAGGGAGAGAAGAAACTCAGTATAACTCCAGATAGATGGCTAGAAGAAATGGAGGGAGCAGTGGAAGGTATGTTCAACAGATTGAAAACTAAAGGGAGAGACAAAATAGATAGAAATCCAGTGTGAGGGCTAGAGTGAATGGTGGGAGAGTGGAAAGAAGAGTGAGAGAGAAGGCAGAAAGCTGAGGAGCTAGTGAGATATTAGTGCAGAAGAGTAGCTAAGGTGAGAGCAAAGATATAGAAAAAGGGGCCTTTTAAGTTGGCACCAGAGCAAGAAGAAGGTCACCAGTGCTGAAGGAAAGAACAAGGGCCAACAGCACTTAGTCAACACAAGAAAGGTAATAGGAGAAGACAATCAAGTTGTTACCAAACACGGTTACAGTATAAAAAAGAAATGGATCAGCAGATAATCACTATGCAAATTTTCCACAGATAATCAGTGAGTTCATACTTTCCATGTAAATTTTAAAAGGCAGTAAAATTGTCTATGGATAAGTTACCAAAATATCCAAGAATTAGCGTCTTTAAGTTCCTGGTCTAGCAGAGTATAACAATTTTGACTACAATTCCATTTTGTTAGTAAAAATATTTAAATAATTCAGGCAATGCACATTGAAAACATGTCCAGGAAGACTAGTTTAGTGCAGTGTAACAACTGTGCCAGCAAATCAGTATCATTAGTGAAGAACTAAGAAATAACTCAGACAACCCATATAAGCAGTTACTGAGTCTGGTATAGTTCACATTAAGATAAAACTTTATGCATCAAGTAACAGCTAGTTACCTAATTTAAAGTTTGTTATACTCTTATGGCTAGGACCTAAAGTAACTCACAAAAGCAAAATGATACATGCATTAGCCATTGATATATTTAAAAGAGCACTCATAAGTCATTTATGTAAATGCTCTTTTTAGAATAACTCTCAGAGTACTGACGTATTAGTTCTACTAACTGAATGATTGTTAGCCAAAGAAACCTTGTTAAGAACTGAGCAAATAAAGACAAAGTACAAAAGAAATCTATATTTACCTGCTAAAACCTAGAAATTTCTATAGTATATACAGACCAAGAAACAAGAAGTGAAAGGATTCTGAGAAATAATGTGATTTTCTGAGATGCTTGCTAGAAACAATTTAATTCAGCAACATACTGAAACTGTAACAGATAAGGAAGTAAATGAGAAACCCTACTGGGTAATTGGAGTTTCAAAGAAAGTTAATAAATGAAGATCTGAGAAAGCTACTTAAATTGGGAGTTACTGAGGACTCCCAAAGAGAATGGGATAGTCCAAATGTCTGGGCCCATAAGCCAGACAGCTACAATTACTTCCCAAAATCGAATAGATATTCAAGTTTGACACCCATCCAATGACGAGTGGATGAACTTAAGGAAGTGACAGGCAACACAAAGTTTTTCAACACCTGAGGTTTGATCAAGGGGTATGTAGACCAGATAATATGAACATTAACGTGGATGATTTATGCAAGACTCATGTCCATGCTTTAGAGTATAGAAATGTGGACTCTATTTCGGGGGGATGGGAGGGCGGCGGAGGCATTGTGTTATGTTGGATGATAAGTTACTAGAAATACATTGGTTTTATTGTTAAAGTACTAGCTTTAGTGTAAACACATTGTTTTACTATGTTTTATACTGTCAGAACAGGCATCTACAGACAGTGAAATTTGGCTTAAAGCTTGTGATGCCATTTGCACCTGAAATACATATACCTGATGATATGGTACAGCACACAACAGCAGAAAATGATTGGAAACACCTGCTGCAATGATGTTAAGACAGAGAGCTGAAACCCAACAAGGCAGAGACTGTTGCCTCTCAAAGCAGATTAAGAATTTTATCAGTAATAAAGATCTCTTGTTAGTTGCCAGCTGAAAGATTTATGAGATATGACTGAGGTGTTATTGGACAGATACAGAAGACTCAAGTGAGAAAGTATTAGGGTTAGAAACCTAATTTTCTTACTAGTAAGTGAAGAGTGTTTGTGTTTGTCTATTTGTCACTGTAGCTTAAGAACTCTACATTCAGTGTGTTTCTCCACTAAACTATATCTATATCAGTGTCTATATGTATCTACATCTTCTATATATCTCATAGCAGTATATACACAGGTTCTTTGGAGCAGCTGCAGTTTTGGCTTATGACATCTACAATTCAAAACCCAAACTTGGATTTGATAACATAGTCTCATAATACAAATTATTATTTGCAGAAGGGGTGGATTATCGCGCTGCATCTCGGATTAAATGTATGCAGCTATACATTTCATTTAATTCTTAGTAACAATTTGATGGAAATATCTAGTTTTCTGTGTATAAACAGATGCATACTGACACACACACACACACACACACACACACACACACACACACACACACACACACACACACACAAGTTTTGAATTTTCTGCATCAAAGAATTGTGATAAAAAGGACACATTCAAGCACTCTAGAATTCAATTATCTTTCATTAAGATGAACTGTGGTGTTATAATAATGGAGCAATTTAAATAAAAGATTCTTGTGACAAACATATAATGCAGCACAAAAGTAATGCAGTCACCTGAAAAATAGATTCCAAAAGACCACCTTTGTGTAACTTATCTAACTGCATGTAATTGAATAATTAACACATTCACTGCTTAATTTTGGAGCTAAACAGGAGTCATGCTGGTTGCAGAATTTATTTAATGTGCAAGAGTTCAAAGGAAGTCACTTGCACTATTTGGATCCTTATTATTAGGAACTATGAAACATAGCAGATACAATTAGTTCACTATTCTTAAGTTAGGAATCTCATATAGAGGGATAAGTGTGACAAGAAACGATCCTTGATTTATTATAAAGTAACATGAAAACCCAAAATAGTGGTCAGAGATGGATTACATGAAAGGTTGCATTAATGATTCGCAAAAAAAGTAAAATTTCTGACACCATATAAAGAGAGCAGCAATGGTTTTAATAAGGTTTGCCAAATTACTATACCTCTTCCTTAATAAAAAATCATTTTTTTAATCTCTGGTCCTTTGACCTTGAGTCCTTTGTTCAAATACAAAGCTAGTGACTCCCCAATTTAACAATTACCTTTAAATCTGCCGCAGTTTGGGGACAAACTAAGTTTCTGCTGTAGATGTCCTTAAAGATGTCAGGGCTGGTTTGGCTAAAATGCAATATGAAGCTAATCAGAATGCCTGTGTTTGATAAGCTCTAGACTGAGAACTAAAGAAAAAAAACTGTTGTTACATATCAGAAGGCACTGTATCAGGGAAACAAAAAATGTGATACATTTCAAATTGTATGCTCACTAATGGATTTAAATTTCTCAAAAAACGGTTTTGAGTATACAACACTTAGTTTTTGCTCTGGGTTGCTAAATTATGAGCATACAGCATGGTAACAGAATTACTGCTAACTGCATAATTAATTTCTGTTCAAAGAAAAAAAAACATTTGCACTGCATTTTCTTCATGTGATAAAACTTGTTTCCAAAACTTTTCCCCCAAGGAGAATCTGCAGAATATTTCACACATGCATGATAAACTGTGCTTACTAGTTTTCTGCAGTTTTCAAAATTAACTTTTGCATGATATGGGTAGATAAAGAACACCTTTTATAATGCCGCTGTAGATGCAAAGCTATGAACCGGGAATGTGAGCATACTGTTTATTAAAAATGAATGTACTTAGCTATAGATGATGTGCTTTTACAGTAGAGCAATGCAATTTTTTTGTTAGCAATTTCTTGTACATTGGTTCTCACAAAAGAAAAAAAAGTACACAGGTAGGATAGGTGAGTGCAGTAAAGAGGTAGTAGTATAAAATATATAACACGTCACTAACCTATGTATTTGTCAATGTTTACTCATGGTGAGTTGGCTGTAGAGGCATTTTCTGCTGCATGGTGCTTGTAACCACACCATTGTGAGCATCCATATATCTGAATTAGGGAAGCTAATCATTTGGATACCAGCATATCTTCTACAGAAGTCAGACTTTGGGCACACAAGTCTTCCTTGTGCTCTGATTTCACCTCTAAGTGTCATTCAATACAATTCTTTGTGTAAACTGACATGTTTCTAAAATCCCTGAATGTCATGCTTTGTGCACCACTTACTTTCCTTTCAGCTTCACAATAAAGGTGGAACTTTAAAGAGACTGCGAGCTACTCTGTAGAATTGAAAATTTACTCTAAAGGTGGAGATCTTCTGATTCAGAGGGAGGAAGGCTTTAGAGAATGATGGGAATCGGGTTTGCTGCTGCTTGAATAGGTCCCGTGTAGCAATACATAGAGTAGATGTTGATTACACTGACCAGTTTCTAAGGTGAGAAGTACTGAAATAACAGACAGTGACAACTGTTTAAAGTAGCTAAAGATATAGGTAAAATTTTAGAAAGGTTTTAGTATGAGCCCAAGGTTGCCAAGACAAGAGAAAACTGAAAGTGAGGCAATAGAGTATATGGAACCAGAGAAGCTAAATAAAATATGATATGAAATAGGCAAAACATAGGTACCACCTTCAAAAGGAAGTGCCAGTAAAAGAGTAAATGGCAATGAATGGTAGAAGGCTTTATATGGCAGCATAGAAGAGTGAATGGCCATGGAAGACACAGGTCTGGGATTAGTGCTAAGAAAAGGGCTATGAACAGGAAAAAAGTTCATAAAGTAAAGAGGGGATTAATAGTGGACATAAACGTGTAGTGCTGCATAGTCTCTGAAGAGATTTGAATGCCAACAAAATGAATGCATACAAAGGTGTGAGAAATGGTTACAGTTAATGAATTTGGGGTGGAGAAAACATTTTACCATGTTATTGAATGAAAAACTATCAGTAGCAAGGAAGGGGTGCACATGCAGTTTTGAGGCAACTAATGTTAGAAGAGTGAGATGGATTGATAACTGACTTAATGGTCCATGTTATGAGATGGTATATTTACAGACACGTAATATATTATAGGAGGCCAGAAATAACTTTGGGAAGGGGAAGTCAAGTATAATGATGTGGGAATGGATTATAAAAGCAGATGTCTTTTTCTGTGGGGTGTGACTTCACTCTACAGTTCTTCTTATCCTTTGAGCATCTGTTTTAATTATGATTTCATTATATAATGCTCCAAAGTCACTGAGTCAATGGGGGAAAGGATGTAGGGACTTTTGATTAATGTGGTTTCCCTAAATCAGTTGCTAAAAAAAGGTTTTAGTCGAGTTGTTCTTCTGCCAGTGACTGATGATGTATATAACCATTGAGGGGAAGAAAATTAGAGAATTTATATTAAATAAAAGAAAACTAAATTACATGATATATTTTTTAATTTCAGTCTCACAAAATCATTATTATTAAAGAACCACTACAGTTAGCCTCGCCACCATTTCGTGTAGATAATGAATGATTTTATTTCATTCCAAAATGGCTGAGATTCATGTTACTGTCATAAATGTTATGAGGATATTATTTTTAAGGGTATGTTATGTATGGCTGTTGAAAACTATAGTATGATACGGCAACTGAAGCAGATAAACTGATGTACAATCAAAGCTAATACATTATTTCAAAAAAAAAAAAAAAAACATGGCTAATGAGCAACTTATCATGTGTGCACTCTGCTGAATGCCCATCAAATAACATTACAATACCTGTATTGAGATGTAAAACCCAGTGATGGAAAGAACTATCAAACTGAAGTGAATACTCAGTTTACTAGGGGGAATGCTGAAGTTAATGAGAAGGTAAGCTACCAGTTTTCATCAGCCTGTGCCCTGAATCCTTAAGTCTTCTTTAACAGCCCCCTTTTTCCCATTTGTACGTGGGGTCAGGGCATCAGGTCAGCATTAGTAAATGTGATCAAATCACCAAGAGCCAATGGTGACAGCACTGACTGCCTAGTTTAGTTTGATGTCTGCTTCCATTTCAAGTTCATCAAGTGTCCCTGCCAATGTCTTACAGTATCAACAGCTGGCATTTAGCATGCTGCATGGTAGATATGGCATTCATCGACCTGCAGCCCTGGATCACTTTGAAAAATATATATTTAGGAAGGCAGTCTCAGTGGTTACTTTTAACATTGCAGTTTCACCAAAAATATTAAGAGTGATTGCTATAAAATGTAGATTACAATTAAATTAAAAGATAGATAACACCAAGTTATATATCTGAAAGCTAAGGAAGAAAACTTTCAAATATCTAATCTTACATAAAAGGACATGTTAAAGTAAGGCAGGATCCTAGATATGCCTGAAGAACAAGTTAAGAGAAATGACAAACACATAAGCATGACATACTTGCGGTTGCAGTTATGGATTTCGTCTATTTACTGATACACATTGATCACATTTTTGTGGAAACAGATTATTGCAAAAGACACTATGTACAAGGCAGAGGACCAATCACTCATGCAATACTAGTCTATTACAACACAGACACAAACACTGAAACTCAAAAGCACCTTGTGCGGAAATCTGTAGACAGTATTAAAATAATTACTTCATCAATTGGCCTTGAGATGTATAAAGAAACTAATGACCTACCAAAAGAAAGCCCACACAATGGGAGGGCATGAAAAAAAATAATTAAGTAATTAAGTAATAAGCCGGTGTACTGTGCTCCATGAAGGAACAAGGCTAACCTCTGTACATCTGTGCCACCCATACTTACAGAAAAAAAGTCTTTAAAATATAAAATATTTGTTATTAAAATCAGTGCTCGCAAAACATGTAAGATTTATCAATAATAACAAATTAACTGTACCCAGACTAAAGCCATAAAACTAATTGCATTTTAAGTGAACACAAATAAAAATTGAAAGCTTACAAGCTTAATGCAAGACCCACTTCATTCCCCAAGCCCCTTCCTGCAACTTATATATACCAACACCTGGTCACACAGCTGTGAAGAAAGACCAAATGCCAAGTTTAATGTTTTGAGTTCAATAGCTTTTAGATATTTTGACTTTAGATCATATAAATGTAACCCATATGTTTGTAAATAGTGAATGTGTTCTGTTATGCTATATATTCTTGCCTTCCAACTGTTATTTCTTGGTATGCTTCACAAATGCAGTTTTCTTTTTCACATAATTCTTACACAGCCTGCTAATATCCATTCAAAGACTCACTTGTATGTATTCCTTGATAATTATTACTTTCTGCTGTTAATTGTTTGGTTCCCATATTTTATGCTGTTAAATACTTGTCTTTACCACATTGTTCTGGGTTGTCCTGAAAAGGGTCCCTAGACCAATTCATTTACATGGTTGGCAGATGCTAAATAAATAAATACATAAAAAATGAGAAACAGCTAGCAAAACTGGAAACAGCACAATAACAGAAATTGTAAAAAGACTAACATCATGATCTTCACCAGCAGATTTTCCTTTTTGATGCAAATAAAGTAGGGAAGGTTAAAATTTGTGTAGCAAATGAGTTCATGAAGCTGGACTTGAGATCTGGCTGCTGCCAACTGGGACTCTACCATTACGGCTGGAATGTAACTACTTTCTCAGTGGATATGGGAACAGCAGGTATGAACTCACATTTTGTGTGACTTTTGCAGATGAAATATTCTAAACTACTGACAGGTACTAGAAAAAAAAAGATAGCAAATGTAACCTTATTAGTAAAAGAACTGTATTTGGGAAGACAAAGAGAATATATACAATGAGGGATACTCTAAATACATAGAAATACAAATTCAACAATCATAGCTAATTTTTTTTGGTTATATACTCAAAAGAAAATATGCATATGGACACAAAAAGGATAATGCTGAAGGAATGCACAATCACCTAAAATACAGTAGCTATCACAAATTCTTTAGTTATGGTGAAAAAATAATTAATACTTAATGATAACAAAATCAATTGTAAATCTTTCCAAGAAAGATTTTACTACAAATCATGACAAAGCTTTATAGACACTGAAAGAATGCTATTTTCGCATCAATATCTGTTATATTGTGAACTTGAAAAGGGACTCACCTTATTCCAAGTGTAAGTCCAGCAGGTCGGGAGGTATGATTCAAGCAAAATTTTAGAAGTATAATTAATCACACTGATCACATTGTTTGTACCAGCAGACCACTCACAGATGTACATGTCTTACTCTGAAAGACTTGTTGAGTTGAGTCTTTCGGCTTTTCCCGGTTAGGGGTTGCCACAGCAGAACTCCAGTCTGCTAATGATTGGTAGTTGTTTTTTACATGCCGAGTTACCAGCCCTGACGCACAACCTTCAACGAAGGTACTCCCATTCACGCATGTCTCCACTCAGAAGACGCTCTAGCTGAGAATTGAACTGGACAGCATCTTACTGTGAGGCAACAATGCTACCGCAGCACCACCACCTGAAAGACTAAACATATAAAATAAAAAATAATAATAGCATAGGTCTAAAGCTTTGAGTATTTACTTTGCATCTGCATCACAGTGACTTTCAAGTTAGTTTTAGAACACAAGACACTTGAAGAAAAGCCTGATAGCTGAGTTGTATTTTGTAAAAGAGGAAAGAAAATGTGACAAAGTGCATGTAAAGTTATGCAAACAAAAATGAAAAGCTAACATAACTCACGATAGGTATAGAGTATATCAGTATAATTTAGTTTTATGCTATTCCCAACACTATCATCTTAGAAATAGTACTGGTGCAGACATGTCATCAATCAGGTCTTCAGCAGCTGTGCCAAATAGCTTCATGCTACTAAACCACAGATGGCATTCAGAATGCTTCCATTCTTAAAAAAATGTGCTGTCAAAATAAGCCCTTTGAATTTAATGATAGAAAGTTTAAGAGAAATCAAGTTAGTTGTACTTTAGTCATTAAAAGCCTGAACGATACAGATTACAAGTGAATTTTCTAAGTGAGTTGCGAATACAAAATGTTTTAGTGAAAGAACATGCTTGCTTTCCTGGCAAGTATAAAGGAATTATGATTTATATTAGTTTGATGGCTTTTTGATAGAAGCATAACTCTTCTGTGATCTACACTCTTAATTACTGCAAAAGTATAACATTCCCTTACAAAGTCAACAACCAAGCAACCAGAAATTATACAAATGACAAAAACAGCATTTTCAGGAGTGCTTCATTCCCTTACATCTCTACATCAGTCACACACTTATCTATATCTATATAGTTATAATGTGTGTGTTTGTGTGTGTAAGTTCACTTCACTCTGTCAGTTTTTGGAAAATTCATTTGGAGTGCTCATTATCAGGTGCTGAAGAAAGAAGGAAGATTCAATGAGAAGGTTGGCTTAATAGGCATTAACCTCACAGATTCAAGGTAAAGGGTTTGATTTGGACTGCTGGTTATCAGCTAGACTTGTAATACTCTGCAGACTGACAGCCTAGCATTTACCTATGACCTATGTGATTAGTTAAGGTAAGTGTGGATTTTTTTATTATTTTTATGTGGAAACTTTAGGAAATGCTGAAACTTTCAGCATTTGGGGTGTGAGTGTTTCTGGGTTAGGGTTAGAGTAAGTGTTAGGGAAAGGAATAGCTTTAGGTTTGTGCATGTGTGTTGCCTATTCATGTTTTGTTTATTGGCACTGTTACAGAAAGGGTTGTTAAGGTATGGTATTGGGTTGGAGTTAGTTTACCTTGAAGGAAGAGGTAGTAATTACACACTGGAGTTGCAACCACTAATGGCACCACACAGTTGTAAAAAGAAAGCTTGGTGCCTGTGGAAACAAACTCATTTTTTGCCCCTTGGCCCTGTCATAGCCCACTGCATACCACACCCATACTCCATGCCTGTCCTGTCACCAGCTGATCATAATGTATAATGTCTGAACAAAAAACAAGATCAAGGGACAATTCAGACTTGCTCATTCAACTTTATTTTTCCTCTGAATCCTTTCATCACACCCTGTGTCAAAGGAAAAAACAACTTCAAAAAGATCAACACATGGCAGGTACAGGTTCAGGCACTTTAATTCTTGCAGCAAGGAGACAAAAACGTGCTAATACAGAGTTTGTCTAACTAGAATCAGGAAGTGAAGCCATTCTTATACATTTCTTACAAGACATTGTCTACTAAGCTGACGTAATAAATCACAAGTTCTTACAATATTATTTCATAGCAGCTGTTTGTCCATGATTTTCTGCTGATACTATCAAGTTTGTGAAAAAACTTCCTAAGAAAACAACTTGGCCTTGGAGACCACCAGTTAGATACAACTTTTCACTATATGATGTTACCATTCAAGGTACTATGGCTAATTCGAGCACAAAGCAAGTACAGATTATAGTTCATTTCTTCAAGCAGTCTTTGTTCAACTATATCTATCTTTTTCTGCAGCTGTGCATGTTCTCATAACAGAACAGAGCTTATTGTTCAAGTTCAATAACGTTATAGAAAACAGTATTGTTCTGTTCATTATTTTCCTGACCTAGCAGATAATCACCTGCTTCTCAGTAAATTTCCAAAAGGCATAAACACGAATTTTGCTGTGCTAGCAAATACTAGGTCAGAGAGCATCTTGCAGTTTCAGAAGGCATCTTGTAGTTTCATACAAAACTAAGCTGTACATAAAATAGAATGAAATGTGTTAACCCTTTTAGCTTCTAATAAGCACTAAACACATACATTAATGTATATTTTTCTAACACCCTGACTGACCAAGATTTCATTGTAATAGTTAAATTAAACTAGGAGTCTAGGGGTTGCTAGGCACCAGAAGCCATAGAGTCATAAATACTCATAGGTGCAGTTTAGAACTTTTTCCAACTGTCTGATTCAATGACAGCCTGAACAGAAATCATACACAAGAAATGAAATTCAACTGTACTTTTTTATTTCAATGAAAAAAATGAGTTGTATCTAAGGCTTAATACTCACAGTTAACCAAATAACAATGTACCTCATGGCTCTCTATCTCTTACCTCTAGATTCATGGATGAATCCAAAATAAATAAATAAAAATAATTAATGAAGCATTTTAAAATATTATATCTATTAACATGAGGATTTGACAGACTAAGAATGAGAAACAACAACTCCAACTCCATAGCTCTCAGCCTCTTACCCTCAGAATAAGGGACAAATTAAAAAAAAAAAATCAGGGACACATTTTTAAACTTTAGTACTATTAATATGACCCTGGAGAGGTGGAGATATCCTCTAGAGAGGAGAAGATTGAAGGTCAGTAGGACTAAGACAGAATATATGTGTGTGAATGAGAGGGAGGATAGAGGAATGGTGAGGATGCAGGGAGTAGAGTTGGTGAAGGTGGATGAGTTTAAATATTTGGGATCAACAGTTCAGAGTAATGGCGAGTGTGGAAGAGAGGTGAAGAAGAGAGTGCAGGCAGGATGGAGTGGGTGGAGAAGAGTGTCAGGAGTGATTTGTGACAGACGAGTACCAGTAAGAGTGAAAAGGAAGGTCTACAACAGAGTAGTGAAACCAGCTATGTTATATGGGTTGGAGACAGTGGCAATGACAAAAAGGCAGGAGTCAGAGCTGGACATGGTAGAGTTAAAGATGTTAAGATTTGCACTGGATATGACAAGGGTGAACAGGATTAGGAATAAGTATATTAGAGGGTCAGCCCAGGTTGGACAGTTTAGAGACAAAGCCAAAGAGGCAAGATTGCGTTGGTTTGGACATGTGCTGAGAAGGGATGCTGGGTATATTGGGAAAAGGATGTTAAGGATGGAGCTGCCAGGTAAGAGGAAAAGGGGAAGGCCTAAGATAAGGTTTATGGATATGGTGAGAGAGGACATGCAGGTGGTTGGTGTGACACAGCAATATGCAGAGGACAGGAGAAATGGAAACAGATGATCCACTATGGCAACCCGTAACGGGAACAGCCGAAAGAAAAGGAAGAAGAAGAAGTACTATTAACATAAAAAGTTAACACAATAAGACAAATGTGAGCAATAACATACATCTTCTTGAAGCAAAAGAATTCTAACTCTAATTATTGTCATCATTATTAGGTGTAATCCAACACCTTTTCCTCCCCAAAATACTCATGAGCCAAAATCATGTACTGTGAGAGGTAAATCCAACCTCCACCCAACAGTTCTAGCATGAGTCTGATTGCTACATAATAAGTGTCACATTCGCTAGTCTACACAGATAAGACGCCATACATTAAAGTATCCCAGTTGTTCTACAAACACAACTACGATCCCTGAAAAAAATATATATATATATCTGGCTGATCCCTACTAGCATCATACAGATCACTAATAAATACTGCAAGAAATATCTGGTTAATCACTGCCAGCATCACAGGAAAAAAATAATGATAATTCTTACCTCACTGCTTTCTGTCTCGGAACAGTCCATTCAAAAAATGCACCCACTTCCAGGCTGAAGATAAAGTCAGACAATCAGTAAATCTGGACATTAGAGTTTTATTAAAAAAAAAAAAAAAAAAAAAAGCATCACATTGATTTAGGCACTGACTGGTGGATTCAACAGATGTGGATGCGGGAGTTACTGCTGAGCAGCCATGAATGCCAGTAATCATTCAATACTATATACTTTGACTTCTTGGAATGCTCACCCACCATTTCTTTTTGTGTTTTGCATATGAATTGATTAGTTTATATATATATATATATATATATATATATATATATATATATATATATATATATATAAATGATGACTATTTTAACTTTAGTTCTGAAGAAGTCTTTATCAAGAATGAAAGCACTTGACTAAAGAAAGAAAATGATTACCATTGCTGATTGGTATTTTTGCAAATGGTGCTGATGACCTGTACAATGCACCTTGGTGTCAAAGTTTTTTAGCTTAAGTTTTTGGTGTATGTTACCATGTTTTGAGATTTGGAAGAGTATTAAGGGGCAAGAAGAGAGCAGTAGGCAACCTTCATAGTTACATGAGGGCAGTTTTTGCTGTAGTGTTGATGGAGAAGCAGCTAGAGTCATAATCATCCTTTGAAAGGTTTTTGGAAATGTAAGAAGATGCTAAGGTGTTCTTTAATAAGTAGTAGGAAGCTGCGCCATGTCCTGGAACCAATTCTAGCACAGAACAGGTATATGTAGTCTAGAGCTTGTGCTTTGAGATTAGTATGTTTAATCTAAGACTCTATGATGGCAAAGATATCTGGGGCTTGTGCAACAAGGAAAGCGTGTATTTGTTATGTGTATAGTGCACAGCTTCCATTTAGAGTAGCAATTCTAGGCATGTGGAGTTCCTTGGGGTATACCATACTGTAACTATACTGATTTCATACCACCACATTGTGGTCCAACATCATGCCTGACTCTGATTCATAAAAAAATCACAGTCATTAGGCACAGCAGCAAAACAGTGGTCACTGTCCTATTATTGTAATGAGGGGTCTAGTGTTAAATGAGCACACAGTGGTATTAGCTCACCAATAACACTCTCACATAATGGGACCATTTTCATAGCCACCAAATCAATTCCCCCTCCCAAAATGTTCTAGACAAATTCTCTAGTGACAGAACAATTTAATTCCATAAGAACTGTGCTTCCAGATGGGATTTGTCTACCATGAAAATGAATTGGTGTTGCATTTATTCATCATTCATTCATTCATTCATTCATTTTGTTTCATTTTACATTGCTAGCATATTGCTCAGCGAGTATGCTATGCAAAGTACTAGCAAGACTGGCAAGATTGCTTTGCTTGGGGAGCATGACTGGTTAAGTATGTGGTTGCTGATCCTTAAATAACCCATCTGTATCAGTCAGTACTCTAATGGTGGTGGCTCTTCGAACCAGCTATGACTGGAAAGGGCAGCTTTGCATGTACACAGACATACACACACACACACACACACACACACACACACACACACACACACACACACACACACACACACACACACACACACACACACACACACACACACACACACATTTTGTGCAATAAGGACTTTGCTTACACAAAAGGGCAAAAACATGTACTTGATCTTGTCTGACTATGTTCTTATCTTCCTGAACTGGTACAGGCTTACTGTATACTAGCCCTGTTCCACTGAGTATTAATGCATAGTAGGACCACCCCAAGCAAGTAATGGATGCAGTATAGAATGGGATTCCAATCCATAACAGAAGGCTCATACTGTTACACTACATACAGGCACTTAGGTCCATCATCAGCTAATGTGAAAACCTGTGCATATATTGGGATGATATGCAGACTTTATACAAAGGTATCTTAATCAAGAACTGAACCAGAGAACCATTTGGTGGCCACCCATGTACATGCTAAACAAAAATATGATTTCCAACAGTCTGCTTCAAACAAACTTATGTTTAATCTAATTTCTGATTCTATCTCTGTCACTAATGTGTGACTACAGAGAATGTCCATACATTAATCTCTTGCTTACATTGTGTAGTATAATTCGACAGAGATCTGGGCCAAAGTGTGCAGCCATGGAAGAGAATCTGTACCTCAGTCACTTGTGTGGATATTCTAGAAGCTGCTTAACTAGACGAGCCATGGGTTTTAATTACCTTGGCAAATGCCTGTAACCTACAGCTAGTCCCTACCTATAAACCTATAAATGTGATTTAGGGAACACTGTTTTGACTTTATTTAAATTTTAATGATGTTACAGTTTAAGTGGTTTGAGCTTCACCGTGTCTTGAATTTGACTCCTTTCAATCTCTGTTTGCCTAACCAAATATTGTTCCTGGGCTGCAAAAGAAAAAAAGGAACTTCTGCATAGATTGCATATAAAGTTATGAAATAAGAGAATATATCTACTAACATAAACAGTAAAGATTTCACACCCATATTTAGCTTGCCAGCATGGTTTATTCCTGCTCTTATACAAAATATTATGAAAAGAATAATGTCACACACGTATGTGAATATCATCTAAATTGTATATAAATTTTTTTTCTACTGCTTCATCTATTTACAGTTAATGATAAAATGCATACATAGATTGCCCATTTGACCTATACCAAATGTGTTCACTGATATGACCATGTAAACACTAGCATTATAAGCTGATGCACTGCTACTTTTTTACAAGGTGTTCCCAACATTGGGCAGGATTCACGAAGGCTTGCACGGAGTGTAAGAGACGTGCAACACTCCATGCAAGCCTCGCGATCCAGGAACAGCCCTAAACTCCATGTAAGAGACCAGCTAAAACGTCTCTTACACGGACTGGGCGTGGACATGCTAAATACCTCACTTGCATCCGAAAGGTATGCAAATTAGGTATATTAGCGATCCACGAAGCAGAAACCAGTCCGTGTAGGAGATGTTTTAGCTGCAGAAATGTACTCAGTTGACAACTGAGTACATTTCTGCAAAATCCACAACGGAGCGATGTCAGCTCCAAAAAAAGGTTGCATATGATTCAGGCAGCATGCCAATGGCCAAATATGTGGCCATTGGCATGATAACCTGATGCAAAAATATTAAAAATATGATTTTTTTTTTCGGCAATCGCCGATGTTTAAACCCAGCGCAGCCCCGCGCAAACGGGCTGCGCTGTATAAAACCATAAAAAAGAAGGTTATAAACCCACAAATGTGGGTTTCATGCAATACATGGAATGACAATGCAGGGACCAGCAGACCAAAACCAACATGGCCACCGTGTAGTGGTTGCTAAGGGGGGAAGCTGAGTCTAAGACATGTAACTAAGCATTAGTAGGCAATCTCATGTAAATGAGGGTTAGGATACTGAATCTCACAGTCACATACCAAATGAGCACAGTCTGAGTAGTGTCAGAGATATAAAAGGGGGAGGAATAGAGTAGGAGATAGGTGACATCACAGGGGGGAATGGTAGAAAGAAATGCAGTTCATTGGAGGCCAGTGTAACATGACAGATGACAGGCACAGATCATGGAAAGAGGTGTGCCACTAGATAAGTCATGGAAAGTCAAGAAATGGAAGGTGTACACTGTTACCTACACCAAAGTTTCTTGCTGGCCGTGCATGCGCACGTGTGTGTGCCATGAAGCGCGAGTAAGGTAGTGTGCACGTGTGTAAGGCAGTGTGAGCATGTGGGAGCATGTTGGGAGATGTTTAACACTGTTTGCGTGGGTGTGCGTGTGTGTAAGGCAGTCTGAGTATGTTGGAGACTGTTGGCAGACGTGTAACGGTGTTTGCGCGGGTGTACGTGCGTTTAAACCCGAATAAGTAGATTCTTAACCGTGTAAGCACCTGTGCGCGCATGTAAGCCACTGTGAGCGTGTTTCAGATAGTATGCAAGTTGCTCCCCCCTGAGGAAACAGAAAGGAAAAAGGAAGCAACAGAATTAATAGGAAGCTAGCAGGGATAACTGCTGAAGCTAGCAGGTGAAAACAATTAGAAGCAGGCAATTACACAGGCAGAATAGTAGCCCAGCCCAGCACTTAAAACTCTGCAAACAGTAGTGCAGGATGTTTCCATTAAGAGACACTGCAAGACAGGAGTAAGCTAATAGAAGTGAAAACTGAAAAAGCTGAACTCAGAGCAGAAATGTTAGGGGCTGCCATAGCTGTCATAATGAGACATAGGCGACTTGCTGAGGGTGGTGACAATGCAGATGGTGCCAGACAACCCACAGTGAGGAGACGGAAAAGAGTGTACATGCCCAGGGTCACCTACCACGGGTTACATGAGCTGGAAATAGTAGAGCGCTATAGAGTGGACAGAGAGCTCCTGCAGCAGATTGTTGAGCTGTGCAGGTCATGCCTCACACACAGAACCAACAGAGGGGAACCCATCCCAGTGGAAACCAAGGTATGTGTTGGCCTAAGAATACTAGCAACAGGTACCTTCCAGAGACCAACTGGCGATATGATGGGGATATCACAGGCATCAGCCTCCAGGGTACTACATCAGTTCCTGGATGCCATGACAGCACATGTCGGTGATCATGTATATTTCCCCAATGCCCGTGAGGTATTGGTCAGCAATATGCGTCTCTTCCAGCAAATAGCGGAATACCCTGAGGTACTGGGTGCTATAGACTGCACGCACATACGCATCAAAGCACCAGAAGGTGAGCGGGGTAGGGCCTACATTAACTGCAAGGGCTTCCCCTCCATCAACTGCTAGGTCGTGTGTGATGCCCAGGGCATACTAATGAATGTGTGTGCTGGCTGCCCTGGGAGTTATCACGATTCCCACATCTGGCATTTGACGCAGCTGTACCAGACATTTGCCAATGGGGACATCCCACACGGACACCTAGTGGGGGATGCAGGTTATGCACTGGAGCCATGGCTGATGACACCCATCAGAAACGCACACACACCTGAACAGGAACGCCATAATGAGGCACGCACAAACACGTAATGTGATAGAGCGTGTGTTTGGGCTGCTCAAGTCACGGTTCTGGTGTCTGGACACATCTGGTGGAGCCTTGCAGAACACACCAACTACATGTACCCAAATTGTCATGGTATGCGCTATGCTACATAATATGATCTTGTGAAAACAGCTGCAGCAGGACCAGCATAGGGCCGGGCCAAACAGCCCCCCACCATTGCCAAGGCCATCACAGGCAGAGCGTGACTCGGAGGAGGAACAACCTGAGCCTGCCCCAGTAGGCAGAAGGAGGCATGCCCAGTATGCCCTGGCCTTGGCAAAGAGGCAATGCATAGCACATACACTGGCACAGTAGGAACCCTGGGAATGATACCACTCTCTGACTCACTCATATAGTAACAGGGATGCCTAACATGACACAACCTGCTCTCAAACATGTACAGGGAGTGTAGTATGTGCATCCAACAGAGGCAGCCTTGCAGCACCACCTGAGGCATGATTGCCATGTGTCAAGCAATGTAACATCATCTAGTATATGCAAACATGAAGACCCTGCCTAACATCTCACCCTCACCAAGCATGATGCCACACTATGAAGACAAGAAGATCAAGTACAATAATTGGCTGAAGTAATGCAGTCAGTCAAAGGGGAGCCAATGTGTCACAGGCTGGGAAGATATGCGGAGTTTGACATGATGCACCACCTGCTAGGGGTGGCATGCACCTAGCATGCCATGCCCCATGGATACTGGCAAAGGCTGTCAGTACCCACAACATGCCCTGAATAGGTAAGTCGCAAAACACACACCCAACCTCATAGGTTCTACAAGGGATAGGAACCTAGATGTAATACTACCCCATGACAGATGTACAAACAGCAAGATGTGTGCAGTGTAAATGCACACAGTAAGGAGAATGTAGATACCAGTCTTGTAATAGAGAACTGGGCAAGGCTCACAGCAGCACCCTAGCACTACCAGGTCACACCTCATACTGTGCTGTACAGCCGCAAAACATGGAACAAGCTACAAAAGGAGGGTGACTAGCAAGAAATGGCAAGGATAACCACACCCCCATGTTGGTACCACAACAAGAAGCAGCATGGAATAGCCATGGTCAAATACCAATGGCTAAAACTGCCTCACAGTAGATAGCCTGCTGCAGACCACCAGGAACATCACCTGGCCTATGTCGGAATACATGAATATATCAAGCCCCCCAAACCACATTATATTGCTCGACTGAAAATACCCAGACATACATCAGTAGCATCGTACTAGCACCAACACAGTAGGGGAAAATTACCCAGATTCCATAAACCAAACTGCCCAGGAACAATGTACTACCCCCACAAGAGGGGTAAGCATACTGGATGTGATAATCAGCAACATGTGTACTGGATGGCAAGATGAGAAGTGTACCCCTCACTGGTAAGACAAGACCATAGAGTAAGCACACTGGAAATACACACCCGACCCCAGTCCCTGGCCAGAATACCACAGTGAAAACATGTGTAAAGTATAGGTTGCAGCCCTCAAAACCGATGTTGAATCCACAAAAGGCCCTGTGCAAGTGCAGAACATGGGACACACCACAGAACATGTTATACAGGCATTCCATGAACACGGCCAGGAATGCTTGGAGTATGCAATCACAAATAACAACAACACACAATGCCATACATGCAGACATCTGGCATGCTGGGCTCCAGCCATTACCAAACCATGCAAGAGAATGAGGAAGATACCACATGATAGAGCAAACATAAAAAGGGAAGTAATCACTGACCAGTAGTATGGCAACAACATATGTCCACACATACAATCCACTAAGTCCAGCCACAACAAGTATAACCTATGAATCCAGAGGCAATGTGACGCCAGTACCAAGTACACAGACAACCACAACACCCCTGAATAAATACAAACATATGTGATAGATGCATCCATGTATCCAAAGCAGAGGTTGAGCTCCAACAAGCCAGTACTGTCAACACTAGTCAGGAGGAGAAGGTAACCACATACACCACAAACCCAGTCCCACATAGACCTACCACAACTGTAAACCAAACACATAAACACAGACAAATATTCCCGGAGGCCTCAATTACAAACACACCACACCAACAGATGCCTCCAAAGTAGATCACAAGCAACCACAACCTTCAAACATAGCACATGCAACGAATAGTACGCAAAGCTGGTGTGCCAAACAGTCACAGGTCCAAAGGAGAAACAAATGCCTGATACAGTCGTAATAGGTGTCTGTATAGGCAGAAACACAGCTGTCCCACTCACCAGACTGAACAAGCGAAAGGGTAGAGTAAGCTGCTTGTAGGTAGCCACAAAATGCCACGTAACACAAGTACACAGGTCACCCCAAAGCAAGCAGAAATATGATGCACTCAATGTCCATGCTGGTGTGAATTACCTGAGATGTACCTCACTGGTCAAAAACAAATGAGACATGTATGGTCCCTCCGAGTATGTACCCCAGGGTGGGATGACACTGGCTGTGTGCAGCATCCAACCCTCACCAAGAATGATGCCACAGTACAAACACAGAATGCTCATGTTTAACAGCCGGCACAGTTACAGCTGTCAGTCCAAGAGGGTGTAATGTGTGTCCGCTTGAGATGTCAAGCATGACAAGCCATGCTGCTGTTACAGGGGTGGCTGTCAGCTGTTACCTGTGTGCGTCTGGATACTGGATAAGGCCTTTGCTGCCTCCATAGAGCCGTATGTAGGCAAGGCCAAAAGACTACCCACCACCCTAGAAAACATAAGTGGTAGGAAACATAAGGGTAATGCTGCCCAATGCCAGATGTGTAAACTGCAATATGCATGCCCCTGAGGCACTTCCCATTATGGAGAACATTGATGCCTGTCCAGTGACAGAAGCCTGCTGCAGGCCTAGTGATACCACACCAGCACTACTAGGTTATACCACATACCATGTATTATGGCCCCAACACCTGCACCAAGACATCAAAGGAGGGGGGGTATCCATATGCAGCACAGACACCCATATAGCCAGGTAACTGACAATGCACAAAGCAGCGGACACCACCTATGTGCACATAACTGTAGTCAAAACTGCTGTACAGTCTGTAGCATGCGACAGACCACACTCTCACACACAAGAACCCCACCCAGACATCCGAAGACACTGGACAGTATGGATGTCCCACCAAATACCAGACAAGGTACACAAAGTACCACATAGGTGTCAAACCATTATGTATGCAAGGAGTCATCAGGGACCTAGGAACACAGGTCGACATTAATCTGTCATGTGACAGCCACAATGCCAATGTGGCTATGAAGACTGTTGATACTGGACACCGTATCATGAAAGGATTCACACCAACATCAACAGGGGTCACTGTGCTGCTGTACTGTCCCCTTATCAGACCCATAATTTAGTACAATGACTCATATGGGATGTACCATACGTGACACCTGCAGCGGTTTGGAAGACCTCATAGTTACCCCACCAACAGGATAAAGGGTGCAAAATATATGTCATATGCTGCCTGGCTGTAGACACCCCAGCTGACTGCAGTCACACACTGCCTACACAGAGGCATTGTATGTCTGTTGTACCAGGCCATGTCCAACATAGGAGTAATGGACATGCTACACCACAGGAAATCAAAGCCATTGGAGCTGTGAGAGTCACAGATGTCAACCTCAACACATAATGAAATAAGATGTGCTGGAGGGACAGATACATAACCCATAGGCTCCCCACACCCAGAAACAGGATCCCAATCCATGGTAGGCAGAGCCCCTCACTGACACCCCTCAACAGGAATATTGCCAAGTGGATGGATGACCGTACATGTATACTGGGGTCCCCACTGTGTCACGACCAGACAGAGGCACAGTGAAGAACCTCATAAATGGCCATAATTGAACATAGCAAGGGGTGGCGAAAGACACACACACTCTAGCTAGGCTTACCAATGGCCTAGGGTGTCTAGCCTACTATGAACCCATGAACCTATGAAGATACAACACGTACAGGACACTAAGGATAATCACAAGGCTTACCCAACTGATGGTAGGAACCATGTTGGGCATCCACAGATATGCTCCGAATCACACAGATATTACAAACAACATACCAAACACACACACATATTGCTAACATACAACCTGTCAGGTGCAGTGCAAACACCCCCCCCCGAGTGCAAAATACCTATCCCAGCAGATGGTCCCCTGACATTGCAGATGCTGAGGTAACAGCCATCATCTGCAAAGCAGAACACACAGCAGCAAAGGTATGTGATGGTGTCCTGTGCTGAGGCCAACATGGACTCCAAGAGTAATGGAATGCAAAATCACACTACTGGCCAATGTCAGCCTTACCACAGGGTATGTACCCAAAGAGCAGTGTACAACAACAGGGGTCCATCACAACAAAGGTGTTGCCTGAATGGATACTCCAAACCAACACCCCAGGATCCTGACAAGCTTGTTCTGCACAGCTATGGAAAGGATCAGTATGTACCGCAGACAGAAGGCTAATGTGGACCTACTGATACCGGACCCGACACTCTGTGGCTGTTGTAACTGCAGAACCGGCCCCTAAACATGTCTGACCCATTTGAAGCAGTCATTAAGGTCATTGGTGAGGGCTATGTGGTCCACACAGCGTAGCTGGACTGTGCACATGCTTCTAGACCATACCGTACGTGTTCAGTATGGATATGTTCACCAGCTTAAATATACACCCGTATGTCAGTAGAGGGGTTGCAAAGCAGACCAAGGACAGAACTGACATGGTCAGACATGCTGCATCCATGCCAGACTACAAAGCGGATATGAGTGGCATCTCACAGGGCCTGGTCTTGGCCCCACCACCCCCGTTCTGTATACATGTCCCATAGGTATAGGCCAACATGGAAGGACTGTGACTGAGCATGTATGCAGAGGAGTACAAACAGCCCACCGTATCCGACCCCCAGCTGACACAAGAAACCTACAAAAGGGCCACCCACAAACAAACAACTGTAGCCATAGCCAAGTCAGCAAGCTAATCGCAGAAATGTGTATAGACAACCACTGTGGATATACAGTAAGTGCCCACAAAATACCACACAGGTGTTAACCCATGAGGCACCTAACATGTAATGTGAGACCTGGGTACAAAAGGTGATAAATAACCTGCACTGGACAAACATGTGTCTGTAGTGTTTGCAGAAACATGTACCATATACCCACCCAAACATGAAGGCTGGCAGATGTAGATAAGGGGAAATCACTCTGGCTCTGCAGCCATCCTCCATCAGCATCACAACTGACTACAATAGCCCTTGTGGGATATACCACAGCAGACACCTCCAACAACTGTAAAGTCCACAACAGTACCCCACCAGGGGTGGCAAAGAGCCTGAACAGATGCCATGTGTTGCCTGAGTAAACAAACTGCAGCCCCACACACTGCCATCCTTCCCGGCTACAGGAAAGCTGTGCCTGATGTATGATGCCATGTCCAACCTGGAATGAATGAACATGTTGCACCTTGTACAATCTGAATGGCAGTGAGCTATGCACATGAGAGACCTGAACCCCAGCACTGACATACATAGGACAAGATGTACAGAATGATCCATAACATAGAAGGCACCCCCACACTGCAGTAAACTCCTGGTACAGGTCAGCCAGAGTGCCACATATCGACACCCCTCAAGAGGCATCCTGATGAGTGTATGGGAGATGGTAGGCTACCCTGGGTATCACTGTTATGTCAGAGGTAGACAGAGGCACAGTATACCAACCATGACATATGTAATGGCAAACTCCAGTTACAATGTGTGTCGAAGGACAAACACACCCTGTGACTACCATCAGCAATGGCCTACAGAACATTGCTAGTGTTTGCCAATGTCCACCCATGTTGTGGAATACACTAGCAATGTTGGACGAGCCTGGTGTAGGTAGTCCATATCTGAACATATTGCAACATGGTCATATGTGCACAACTGGCCCCTACACAGTCTGTCGTTCTCACTATGAAGATGTCAAGCAGTGATAGGACTAAAGCCCAGGATACTCTCCACTACAGTGAAATACTGAACCAGTACACTATACGGTACTACAGTGTTAGGTCATTATGAAAGTATGTTGAGAACTGTCTGCAAAGTATCCCATGCAATTCCTGCAGGCACAGTATAATCCCTGTTGTGGCAGACACGAAGCAGTTGGCCAGTTAGTACACAACATGACACCCAGCACACAATCATAAACGTGTGATAATGACGAAGGTCACACACACCCAAATATGTGTTGGACTTCAGAGTACAACATATGGAAAGCTCACACTGGGCATGCTCGCACACTTTGATAAATGAGGCATATGTCAGACAACATGCCATGGAAAGGCTGAACTGGGCATGCTCACACACTTAGGCCATATCTCTGTGTAGCAGTTGGCCACACATATCTGGTATTTGTACGTGTCAGTCCAGGAACCAACCACAACACAGCAATCAGCCCAGTGCACACAGTAAATGACCACAGAGACATAAGTGATATAGTGGATCGCCGTCATATGCAAACATCTGCCACAGATACACAAGTTGGTTATAGGAACAGGGAATGCTATGGCAATAAAGACCTGCAAACAGTAGAACAGCACAACAAATATTGTGCATCCGACAATTGAACATATGGGTGTAGAGGTCAATACTAGGCTTCTTGCCCCAGGGAATGGCAGCTCAGCCAGAGTGTGCTTGGCATCTGCATCCCCAGGATAGTAGGCTACCGTGCCACTGTAAAGTAGGTCACAGAAGGCAACATGTGAGGCTAGTGAGCTGTGCCTCTGTCAAGCAGGGGCACCGTGCAGGTCTCAGGGATTGAATGTGCTAAGCCACAGCCATGTTGTCGGTGTGTGCTGTGAGAGGGTTGCTGAGGATCTCTGACAGTAGGTGTCCGTCAATAACAGACTGAGGGGAGCCCTACCTGCATTCTCTGGACGATTCCACTGTCAACACTGTGTTGTAATGAGTATGTGTGAATGAAGTGCCATGCTGGAACCATCCACAGATGTCCTCCCTCTGTGGGCTACAGCTCTGCAATGTAGTAGGTTGCTCTGTCTGTTGAACGGCGCATATACGGCCGGTGTACAGCTGACAGGTGTCTTGTTGTGGAGCAGTCATGGGTATATGTGGGATAGCATGACCAATACAAACTGTACACATGCTCATAGGATGCAAGTGTCAAGGATTATGCTGAGTTGCCAGTATAGTCCTCCAGCATGGGTCCTCTGAAGTCATCCACCCCAGTCTACACAAGTGTAGAGTCTGCTTGTGCTAAACACAGTTTGTGTGCAGTGACAACCTTGCCTGGGGGTGGAGATGAGATATGGATGTCCAGGTAAAGGTGGACATGGGCAGGTATCAACAATGGTGGTCTACATCTGGTGTGGAACAGTGAGTACCCACGTTGCAGATGGACAGGTGCAATATGTATTAACCCATGTGGCTGTGGTGTGTGGTTCTGCCATAGCACATGGACCCACAAATTGTAGTGGCGGTAGGGTAAAGTGGTAGAGGCCTGAGTAGTTCTCACACACAATATGCCTGTACCTGATGTTAACAACTGGAATGGTGTATGTGAATACCTGCATATCCTGGCACTGTTCCCAGGGAAGCTAAGTGTGTGTCCTGGATGTGGGTGTGGTGTGCTGGACTGGTCGTGTTGTGTGTTACAGGTCCTGTGGTCCCAAAGCATGGTATAGAACATAACCTGCCAGTGTGATGTGCATATCTAACCCTGACGTAGGTGGCTGCAAATGCATATATATGCTATCCCCCACCTGACAGGTAGTACGACATCTACAAACCTCTGTGGAAATGAAGATGTCAGCACCCTAGAAATACTACAGGTGCAGAACAGATGCCCAGTAATTCGGATAGTGCGCTCTGCTAATGTGTCGCCCTCAAGTGTCATAATATAGTTAGGTAGGGGTTCGAATCCTGCAAATGCTCAGTGTATGTGTGTGGGTGAGTGGGGTTTGTGTGTGTGAAAGGCTGTGAGAGGGAAATGTCCCTTTTGGCAACTGGGAGAACACACTACAGGATGCACACTCCCCTTTCTAAACACAGATGATGTCAGCACCCTATAAGTACAGCAGGAGAAGAGAAGCCTCCCACTAATGTGAATAGCGCGCTCTGCTAAAGCATCCATCTCAAGTGTCATAACATAGTTAAGTAGTGGTTTGAATCCTGCAAATGCCAAGTGTGTATGTTTGGATGGGGGGGGGGGGGTTGTGTGTGTGCAGATATGTATGAGGAAAATGTTCCTTTTGGCAACTGGGAGAACACACTACAGGATGCACACTCCCCTTTCTAAACACAGATGATGTCAGCACCCTGTAAGTACAGCAGGAGAAGGAAAGCCTCCCAGTAATGCAAATAGCGCGCTCTGCAAATGCATCCATCTCAAGTGTCATAACATAGTTAGGTAGTGGTTTGAATCCTGCAAATGCCAAGTGTGTGTGTTTGGATGGGGGGGTTATTGTGTGTGCAGATATGTATGAGGGAAATGTTCCTTTTGGCAACTGGGAGAACACACTACAGGATGCACACTCCCCTTTCTAAACACAGATGATGTCAGCACCCTATAAGTACAGCAGGAGAAGGGAAGCCTCCCAGTAATGCGAATAGCATGCTTTGTTAATGCATCCATCTCAAGTGTCATAACATAGTTAAGTAGTGGTTTGAATCCTGCAAATGGCAAGTGTGTGTGTTTGGATGAGGGGGGTTGTTGTGTGTGTGTGCGAATATGTATGAGGGATGTGCCCCTTTTGGCAACTGGGAGAACACACTACAGGATGCACACTCCCCTTTCTAAACACAGATGATGTCAGCACCCTATAAGTACAGCAGGAGAAGGGAAGCCTCCCAATAATGCGAATAGCGCGCTCTGCTAATGCGTTTTCCCTGCGTATCGTAATGTAGTTAGGTAGGAGTTTGAAACCTGTAAATGACATGTGTGTGTGTTTGCATGTGGGGAGTTTGTGTGTGTGCATTTCCGTATGAAAACCATGTTAGTTTTGCAATCAGGTGATCACACTACCTGATGCACATTACCCTTTCAAAGTACTGATGTTGTCAGCACCCTATAAGTATAGCCAGAGACGAGGAACTATCTAGTAAACCGAACAGTGCGCTTTGCTAATGCGTCCCTCTCGCGTGTCATGACTTAGTTAGGTAGGGGAATGAATCCTGCAAATGGCAAGTGTGCATGTGTGTGGGGATAGTAGGGTGTGTGTAAATGCAAGTGTGAGGGAACAGATCCTTTTGGCAAATACTACAATACACCAGATGCTGCATACTCCCCCAGTAAACACAGGGGATGTCACCACACTATCAGCACAGCCAAACAGGGCTAGTTGGCTAGTAATGCCAATAGTGTGCTCTGCTACTGTGTCTATTACCATTGTCAGAGTACAGATAGGCATGTTTTGGTAACCCACAACTGTCACGTGTGGTTGTGTCACCCAGTATGACCTTGTGTGGGTGTTTGTACATAACAATGCATGCCATTGCCTAACCCAGCAATGGCATTGCACACATGATGTATGTGTGTGACACATACACATAAATACCTGTGACCTGCAGTAGTTACCATGTCTGACACATGCTTCGTGTGGATAAATGGTATTAGCAATGTATACCAATATGACTGTGTCTTACTGTGCAGGGTCCGCATGTGGTATGTCCCTATACAGTGTGGGTGTCTATGGTGAAAGACCTACAGCAGGGGATACACATCTGGTCTGGGCCATATAATGTACATGTAGTCGATGTACAGGTGCTGCATGTTCCCACCTGTTGTGGTAGTGGTAACATGTCATTCCACTGCAATTCGGTGACCACATGCTGTGAACTCTTCAACTAGAGTGTTGTAGCTACAGTAATGCTCACACACAATGTTTGGCTGGATGCAGTACGGCCTTATAAACACAGTTCATGAGACTGTCATATTGCCGGTGTTGTTATGGAGGATAGGTGGTCTTCCTGTGTATGTGAGGGTTGTGTGTGCCAGGCTATGAACCAGATGGCAGTCCGACACACTGTCAGCTGCACATGAGTAGGCCCTGATGGTTTGTGCTGTGCCAACAACCTGCAGGTGTGTGTATCTGTTTTACCTTGGGATGCCACCCCCCTATCCATGTGTGCTACATGTGTAGGGGATGACAGGCATGGTATGGGGCATAACCTGTCAGTGATGGGTAACACCTGTGAACCATGAATCATGCATCTGGTACTGCACAGACATTGCAGTTCACTGTGCTGAGGGCAGTGTCTGGTGCATGCATCCTCCGGTGTACACTGCTGTTGTTGTGTAGTAGCACTGTTAGTGTCCTAACCTGTGTGATACCCATGGAGGTCGCTATGTAAACCATGTCCTACAGCATAAGGCAGTATGTGTGTACCAAGGAGCCTTGCCATTATACATCGGGCCATGGGTGTCACGTGCAAGATGACCCGTGCACATCAATGTGGCTTCCCTAGCATGTAAGCACACGTTGACAGCCAGTGGATACCCTATGAATGACAGTGGAGACTGAGCATAATGTAGACATACAACAGCCTTCCCACATATAGTGGTAGAATACCTGGTGAGGGTATGTTGGCAGCCAACATCATGCTCATACTGGCCTGTGCCACATGCTGAGAGATCCATTCTATGTTCCCTATCATGTAGTCCAGGGAGGTATGTCCCAGGCAGCCACACTGGCATGGTCAATGAGTGAGTCATATCTGTCCATGCCTCTGTCTGACCTGTATGCATGTGTGCTGTGGTGGACCATAGTGCCCCTGAGTCATATCACTGTGACCTTCACCAGATACAGCCTGTTGAGCGGGACCCCAGTGCAGCACACATGACAGGTACCTGACACGTCTGTAGCAGGTGTGTTGTGTAGCCCTACAGGCTGTGAGTGTGTGGCACAGGGGATGTGCGTGCCATGTGTGGCATGTGCTCTGTTCCGATGGAACATATGCCTGTGTGCCAGCTGCGGAGGTGTGTGATGCCCAGGCAGGCTGCTAGTCTGAGTCCCCACGTATGCTCCAGTGTGTTCAGCATGCTGTCAGTGTGTGTCAATGTCTGACTGGTATTGTCGTCACTGTAATATATTGTATTGATTTATTTATTTATCCTACATTTGTTGACTGGGATAGCCCAACTGGATGCATGTCCATTTCCAGGGGAGGCCCGTGGAGACAAGCTACGAGGGTAGCAGATACAGCATTACATAATACTAGCATTACATAGTGCAAACAGATTATTTACAGAGATTACATAAGTAAGCAAGTCAAACATGTTCCACAGGTTAATGTTAGACCTGAGCACAAGCCAGGATTAAATTGAAATTACACAGTAAAGTGGTTCACAGAAGTTACACATTCGAGTTAGCCAGGCTTGATACATTGACATAGCCAGTTACGTGACAAATGTTGTTTGAGTCTACTGTTAAATGACCTAAGGTGGACAGTAGGGTAATATCAGCTGGAAGTGAGTTCCAGGATCTACTTACAGGGTTTGCAAAGAGAGAATCACCAGCTGTGTTATTAAACTTGCTAGTCTGAAGTAGTACTTTGTTAGAGGATCGAAGCGGTCTAGGATTGTTATAGGGGGTGATAATAATTTAAGTGCAGGAGTATTGTCTGGATTATAGAGGATTTTATAGGCCATAATCAGTTGGTTATACTGTATTAGGCTGGGGTATTGCAAGCCAACCAAGCTGATTTAGATTGATGCTATGATGTGTCCTAAAAGGCGGGCCAGTGGCAAACCTGGCAATGTGGTTGTAGCAAATCGAGTGCTTGTTAAGGACAGTCTTGTTCATATTTGAGAGTAGAGGGGATGCATACAGAAGGGCTGAAACAAGGTGTGAGCGAGCTATGGCACCTTTAGCTGGAGGGGCTAGGAAGGCTTTAATTCTGTAAAGTGACCCTAGCTTTCTATTGATGGCTTTGCTAATCTGGTTAACATGTATGTCACATATGAGATTATTGTCTATGATGACACCTAATAGTTTTGGAGATGGGTCAGGGGAGATTATTGTGCCATCAGTTGATGTTATGGTAACGGTGAAAGTGGTAGACCTACGTGTTGGTGGAATAACAGCAGTTTAGTTTGATTGGGATATAGGATCAGACGATGTTCAGAAAGCCAGTTTGCTATTGTATTAAAGGTGGTCTGGGTAGCTGACCATAACTCTACTGGAGATGTGGCTGAGCAGATCAGAGTATACAGCATATTGGATACAGCTGACTTTTGGGATGACAGTATAACGGTCGTTAATGACGATGGAGGACAGCAAGGGCCCTAGGATAGAGCCTTGTGGTACTCTGAGGGTGTTAGGTAGAAGGTTAGAGGGTTTGTTCTGCCAGAGGCCGGCCTGCTGTCGACCATGCAGATAGGATTGACACCATTGGAAGGCTCCAGTATCTAGACAGTCTGTGCAGGGTGTGGAGTACAAGTTGGTGATCAACCATATCGTATGCCTTTGAATTATCCAAAAAGAGGGCTGTGGATATATAATTAATGTTGCAAGTATGGCTTATGGTGTTAGTAAAGGCTAGGAGGCCTGACGTAGTGCTGTGATGAGGACGTAAGCCATGCTGAGTGTCTGCCATAATGCGAGTTTGGATTAGGTGGTGCATGACTTGTCTATGACGAAAGTTTCCATAATCTCTGCAAGTGGAGAGAGTATAGCTATTGGCCTATAATTGGAGACTTCAGTAGAGCTGCCTCCTGTGTGAAGTGGGATTACAAATGACATTTTCCAGATGGTGGGAAAGTTAGATTCTAACATGGTTCCTTTGATTACCTTTGAGACGGGGTAAGCAATAGCATCATCTGGTTTTGATAGGTACTCGGCAGGAGTTGATCAGCAGAAAGTGTAGTGGGTTTCACTGTTACAATCAAGGTGCGGAGAAGTGAAGTGGCGACTGGTTGGCAGCTGGACGCAAGTAGTTTTCTAGGGTGCTGCTTTCAGGACCAGGGGAGCTAGGAGGTAGATGGCTAGCTAGGGCCTGCAATGTCTCAGTAAAGGACTGGTCAAAGCTATCAGGAACATCTTCAGGGGTATTATCAATAGTAGCAGCAGGGATTGGGGTTGACGTTTGTCCTGGATGTAGTATATATGACATGCCACCTGACAGGGTATGGCATTACTGGGTTCAGAGAGACCAGTCCCCAGATTGGCTGTGTGGTGGCATCCCACACATGTGTTGTACATTCCTGGCCAAGGGTGATGGCTGACTGCATACATGTGGCAGCTGTAACAATGACACATGACTCACATAAACCATGACTGGACCATAGAGGCAATTCACAGGTTACCTTTGCACATGCCACCCTAGTAGTGTAATTGCCATGGTGAGTACCAACACATAGGGCCAATGGGGAACAACATACTGAAGGTGTGTATGTGTGGGTGGACTGCCACTGTTTCATAGCACTGACATATATGACTGCACACGTGGGTAAATGCCAGGTAAGACGTGTGCAATGTGTCACAGGCAACGTACATGCGTACAGGACAGACAGTGACGTTCTGTCATGTGTAAGGTTGACATACATATGGTACGCTATGCAGATGTCACTAGCAGTCTACAGAAGCACTGTAACTCTGCATTGCAGGTGTAAGCAGTGTTCCAGGGGACCCCTAGCGAACATGCATGCAAACAAAGCTACAGTACACAGGGCTGGAAGTACTGCATTATACAACAAAGAAGGGGTAACAATAACAGTAAGTAACAATGCAAATATGTAGGCACTATCAACATGTACCCAGGAATATGCAGCACAGATGCCCATGGTAGAACTGATATTATGTCATACTTATTTGTGATCTGGACTACATTGGTACTGCGCACATATCTAGATGCGCGAACATCCACATGGCATAGTCGTTGTGGGCATCTTGACACCATTACTGTACATGTCCACCATTGCATATCACTACTTGCGTTAGCTTTCCCCCTGTGCTACCCATGTATGCGGCTATCTGTTGACAACCTTACCACCAGCATGCAATTATGAGCAGCTGTTATACTTTGGTATGTACTATGGGTGCAGATAACAATTCAGGACATTCATACAGTTACTACAGCAGGAATGCTGGGGTACACACACAGTCATAGCAGCACACTGTACTGTTACCAACATGATACTACTAATACACGTCTATGTAGTCACCCTGTGCATCAGCAACGTGTTTACCTGTTCCCACAATGATGTTGGAGATTGCAGGAGGTGGCACAGTGTCATCATATGCACAGGGTGTAGATTAGGTATGCCTGAGTCAGCCACTGATACCACCAATTGATATGTGTGTGTATGTGTGTTGGTGAGGGGCAGCAGTACAGGGTGGGGCAGTGTTGGTGCAGTGTGTGCGTGTATGTGGTTGCCCTAAGTGTTAACATTTCACATGTGTGTATGCACGCACACAGTTCCACCTCATGGCTGCCATATACAGGGGTTTGTGGACAGCCACAGACTGCACCTGGCAGGCCATACAGATCAGTGTCTGTGTGCACGGACACTGTACCTGTGCCTGGCAGGGGTGCTACGGACCGTATCCAGTACAAAGCCGGACTGGGTACTGTCATCAGAAGCGGGGGTGTGTTGACTGGACACATGTCCCTGTTGGGACTGTCCAGAGCCACGTGCACGTGGTCTCCTGGGGCGTTCCGATGATAGCACAGACCCAGCATTGCTGGGGCTGCTGCTGGCACTATGGGGGCGTGCGCAAGCCTGTTGTCGACCGCGCCGACTGCCAGCTGCTGCCGCTGCCGGCATACGGCCACGTCGATGCCGCAAACGCCCACCATTGCCCTGGCTCATGGACATCTGGTTGTGGAACTGCTGTAATATGTCCCCACAACGTCTGTCTATGGCATTGGTGAAGTTACGGATAGCATCCGCAATGTCACGCATACTGTCTGTCATGGCTGTGCGACATGCTCTGAGCTCCCTCAGACCCTGTCTGGTGTACCTTTCCATACATGACTGAGCCTGCATGACAGTCCAAAACATAGCTGAGGTTGGCAGACCTCTTTGGGCATGTCGGCCAGAGGCAGTACGCCCACGGATGCTCCCACGAGAACCCATGGGCAACTGTCTGTGTGGTACCATCGGAGGACCCTGCCCATGGCTGCTGTGTGGGGATGCATGTGCCACAGGTACCACATTACCCCGGTCTATTCCCGCTGTATCCTGTCCATCACCTAGGGACAATGGTGACAAAGGATGTACAGGCAGGATGACTGTGCGCAATGATGGGGTTGACAGCTGTGTACTGTCAATTGGCTGACCAATGGCAGACCCTGACACACCTTCCTGTACCATTACACATATATCATCATTACCAGTAGCCGTGACACAGGATTCAGGTTCCCTGCTGCAGGTCACCAGAGCAGCCCCAGAACCTGTGGGATGAAGACAGGAAACACAGTTTACAGTCTCCAGACATTGTTACCAGTGATGCACTTATACACACATGCACACATGCACACATGGACACATGCACACATGGACACATGCACACAGGCACACAGGCACACAGGCACACATGCACATGTGGACACATGCACACATGGACACATGCACACATGCACACATGCACACGTGTTCACATGCACACATGCACACATGGTCACGTGTACACATGCACACATGCACACATGCACACACGTGGACACAGGCACACATGCACACATGCACACATGCACACGTGGACACAGGCACACATGCACACATGCACACATGCACACGTGGACACGTGGACACAGGCACACATGCACAGATGCACACATGGACACAGGCACACCTGCACACATGCACACATGGGCACAGACACACCTGCACACATGCACACATGCACACCCTGCAGTATACACACAGAGCACTACTGAGTTACACTACTGTTACTAGCATTATCAGGACTATTATAGGTTATATTAAACACACCCACCAGCATGGATGGCCTGTCTCACTGTAACCCTGGAGGGACCTGCAGAAATGATGAGATTAATGTCAGTGGGCACAACTGTGCCATAGATATTGCATATGATACAGTGTACAGAACAGTCAAGTGTACATATGGCATATTACCTGCACGCTCCATGTCGTGCTGCTGTGTGGAACCAGCCTCCATCATAATGTAGGTGTACTGCTGTTGGTGTTCCGGGGCTGGAGCCACAACACTTAGGAGTAGCCCCTCCAGTCTGGTGAGGGGGGGATGTGTGGCAACCCCACCTCCTGTGGCGACCTGTTGCCTGTGGATATCTGATGCACGCTGCCGGACACTTTGGATTAAATCACTGCAGTGATGTCGTACCTGCTCATATGTCCTGTTATGCGTGCCAATATCATTTACCCTACGGACAAGGTCTTGCCACAGTGCGGCCCTCTCCTGCTGATTCTGACTGGTGCGGGAAAACAGGATGTCATACTCCTGCACCAGGCTCTGGTGGATCTCCTCATCTTCCGCCACAGAGTAGGCGGGGTTACGCTGTCGCGCCATCTCCTGGAAGAGAACACAGACAGGATATCAGCAGACCATGTCAGCAATATATGGCACACATACTATACATGATACTCATGTGTAGTGATATACTACTACTCCCATATGTTGCATGTGTGTGTGTCGTGGTGGATACACAGGTACATGGCCAGATATCAGTGCTCAGCCAACACCTGTGCAACAATACCTGCCACATTCCACACAACATAGTAGCATGCCCCATCGGTCAGCACACACTGACAGGTGCAATGCACAACCTCACTCTGGGGGTTCATCCCAAGGTACTGTATGTGGGACACCATCCACTACTGTGATGTGGACGGACGTTACTTGGCCTGGATATACATATCCCACCACCACCACCAGTACAGTAGACTACTTTGATATGTATGTGATTAGACAGTTATTCACTTGCTGGGACTGAGATGGTATCCATGCAGCACACTGGGCCAGTGGAAGCCACAAGCCACACTGCTGACCCCTTTGCAAATGCTTACCACGGACATGCCGCGGATTGCATGACACTTGCACACACATGTCTAACCCAGACCCTATGCACAAAGGTTAGGCATCCTGTCCGGTGGACCCCAGACAGAGGCAAATTGTATAACAATAGCAGGAGGCTACTGCAGGACAGAGCACATTCACATTAAGGGTAGGCATCTGTGGTCAGCACTGGTACTACGCTACAGTCCGTCATAACAACAGCCACGGCCTACTCTGGGAGGGAAATGGACACAAACACTATGGATGACCACAAGGCCTTCTTCAGTTATGTTACACATATGGACCACATGCCTCAGATATGCTCTGTGTTAATCCACACCTACTTAACATTCTCCAAACACACGCATATTGGCAACAATCCTGCAGACATGTTCGGTGCACATATCCCCCTCCTTCTCCCCACCTTTGAAATATTTATCCCAGCTGGATGTAACCTCCCTATCATCGCACATGTCCAGGTGAGGGCCGCCCTCAGCAGAGGAGAACACACAGCATCACTGTGACCTCGTGGTCCCCCTGGATGTGTGCTACCGGCACTCTGAGAGGACATACCACCGCATGTAACACTGATAGTTTATCTTGGCCGTGCTACAGGATATGTACCTGGACAGTGGCATACAGCAACAGTGGTCCCACACCACTAAGGGGGCACCTCGACTGACCCTGGGAATTACCACATCATATGCATAATGGGCCTGGTCTGCTACGCTATGGAATTATGCAGTATGGGATGCATATGCAGTGACATCAGGTACCTGCAGACACTTGTTCCCAGCCAGTGTGCTTTTGGGATGGGCTGATCCTGACTTTTGGGCCTGGCTGACATTTCAAAGCAGTCACTACAGCCATTGCTGGGCCAACGCACAGACACATGCTGCCAGGATCCTGGCCTATGACTGCTTGACATGTGATGTATGGTCATCCCCTTTTGGTGGAACTACGTACACACAACATATCACATGGACATACCTATGGATACAGACCTATGACACATTTGGAGGGTTCACAGTATGCACACTATTAACCTGCTACTTTGCATTACCTCTGTTTGTCGCAGCTGGTTGCGTTACCACAGCTTCTGCTTGCTGCTGCTACTGTAAGTGCTGACAGCTTCAGGTTACACAGTCACAGTGTCTGTTTTTTTTTTTTTTTTTTTTTTTTTGCTCTCTCTCTCTCTCTCTCTCATTTCTCGCTCTCCCTCTGTCTGCTTACAGACAATGCAATGAATGTATTGCATGTGGAGAGTGTTAGCACTGGATGCTTTTGTAGGTATCTGCATAGGTCCATGTGATGGCCTCTGCACCAGTTGTAAGCCAGCATTTGCTAATTGCATACAGCCAGTTGTGTACTGATTGCAGTTCTCACTTAAAAGGGTATGTGGGATAGGCGTTGCCCTTTCAGATTGTGAGGGCGGGGACCATGCTGGTATGCTGTGGACAGTGTTCTGTGACTGTAAAGGTTAGTATCTCTCTCATGCTTCAGACTGTGTTGTATATTCACAATTCTCCATTCCTCTCTCATGTTCCCTGTAGCAAGTGTGTATGCATATATATATATATATATATATATATATATATATATATATATATATATATATATATATATATATATATGTACATATGCATACATATATCTATGTACTTTAACTGACCTTATTATCTACAGGCTGCCAACTAGCATGGCTGTTTCTTTTCACACACTACTATTATGGAAATCCAGTAGTTTTGACATTTATTTTAAATGACATGCTTTGTGTACTACACATCCTGTATTCCCTTTACATTCATCCCTACTTTTACATGTTATATTTATTTTAGCACAATGTTTTTGTATAAGAGTCATGGCTTAGTGGTAGGTTGTACAGACTAGTGTTTCCAAGGTCCTGGGTTCGGGACTGACAGTGGGAGTTTATTTTTCTTTTAAACTGAGTACAGGACCTGTCAATCACAGTGACTAAGGCACTTTTAAGCAGTTGTAACTGGGCTAGCGCTGGTTTGCGCGGAGCTCACACATACGCACTGGCGGTTAGCTCTGCGCACACCCGGTTACAACCGCTTAACATTGCTTACTTACTCTGCACACCAGCTATTTTCTTTGAAAGAAAAGAAAATGGGGAGACAGGAAAGTGGTGAAAAAGGGGTCACAAAGAGGGTAAGACAGTAGGGAAACAACCTTGGGATGTGCAGGAGGGATGTAGGTAAGGCCCATAGCTGCCCATTTCTTCATCAGCAACAGCTGTGCATATGTATGCAATTTGGTGTGACATTTGAAACCTTCCACCCCTGAAAGAGGTGTCAGGACAACAATAATACTTGTTGTACAGCCAATTGTAATTGATAGGTTCCATGTCCAGCGGATATGTGTGCGGAATGGGCAGCTATGTAAGGGGCGTAATTTTTTTGTGGGTACAGAGTGCCCTTTTTTTTTTTTTTTTTTTCAGGTAAGAGTGGTATGTCAGGTGAAGGAAGTCGGTTCAGCTGGGGAGGTAGGTTGGGTAGGTAAACAGACACGACAAACAAGACGCATACAGGGGCGGTGTATGACACATGTGGGGGGGTTACACAATTGACGGGGATGGAGGTTTGGATATCCAGAGCCCATGAGCCCACAGATGGCAACAGTGGAACTGATATCCCCACCCATGGGCAGTTGCCACTGTTCCTTCACTGCCCAGGATGGGGCTGTGCTGGGGGCTGTGTAGGCGGGGCAACAGGCATGCCTGTTAGTTGCGCCACCTGTGCCTCGAGCTGGCATAGGGGCTCAAGGACAGAGTCCCGAATCTCCTTACGCACCACAGTCCAGATGCTATGGAGGGTGAGTGGTGGTTCTCCTCCGGCCACACTTGCAGAGGGGGGGGGCGAACCCCATCCCCTGCAGCACTTCCACCCGCAGGTGGCACAGGGCCACTGGAGGAGGGTCCGGACTCGGCACTAGTGCCAGGTGCACTCGCCAGCTGAGGTGCCACTGGAGGAGGGTCCGGACTCGGCACTAGTGCCAGGTGCACTCGCCAGCTGAGGTGGGAGAGGTGGGTCCGCTGGAACCCGCCTTCCCTGTCATCCTATGTTTTGCATTATGTCATGACAGTTTGGGTTAGTGACATATAACACCATTCACAATTAGTTGTAACAGCATGCATTAGTATTCCCATTAACCAAACACCCAAATATTCACACCATTGAACAGCGTGCATAACACATGCATAATTTGAACAGAAATACACAGTCCAATAATATGCAGGGTTAATTGATGGCAACGGGCCATCAGGTGTGGATGTATGAACAGGGCAGATGCATCAACGGACATGCAAATATATATGACCCAACAGGACAAACGTCCAGGGGTGTTAATTGTGATTGCACATACCATTTTCACGTGGAATGGGTTATATGTGGTTATAGGGTTGGTTATAGGGTGGGGTAAAGAAAGTAATATTAACACCTTCGAATAACAATACATATGCTGTACATTTCTAATAGCTACAGTTATATACACACTACTGTTCTAACTACAGTTTCCTATATGATAACTATTTCACCTTGCTGATAGGACTGTTACTGCAACATCAATATACATTTTAGTGTTTTTCAAACACATTCATATCTAGCTTTGTTCAGCTACATCATCTTGCTACTTTTGCTTTATATACCTGTAGACAAGTGTGGATGTTTGGTATATCAGACAATCATCCTATCTGCATATTTCAGACTGAGAGCAACATATCCAGATTTTGGGATACACATTCCACATGCAGCAACACTTTGAACATATTTCGCTGTTTGGTTTTGAATCTCACATGCATTTCATTCTGTCTTGACTGCAGTATACTTTATTCAGGGGTTATTACTACTGTATTGCTGGATTCATGACACTTTCTCACACTCTCTCACTTGCTTTCATTTTACTATTCAGGATGGTACTTCTAGGCTTTATTGACATGTTTTAACAGTAGTTATTACAATCCTTTCCAGCAGTCTCACTTCTGTCATGTTTCAGTATTTCCACAGGGATATATTTCACACATGTGATTTCATCATCTTCTGCAGCTATACTTTTCAGCCTGCTGCAGGTTGTGTACTATTTTCTTACAGGCAGGGCATTTTATTTCAGAATATATGTCGGACAGTTTCATGTTTAGGTTACACTTACAGGCTGAAAACTCTTGTAATCAAGCAATACTTGCATACACTTTCACACTGTTACTTGCAGATTTTATTCCTTACTGACTACACTGCACTCTTTTGCTGACTGTCATACTTTTATATTTCTTTACAGTTACTGGTAGTGGATTACTGACCTGCCTGGTGGCGCAACCGCACCAGCCTATCGCCATAGGCTCTGCGGTTCACAGAACGGACACCTGCAGCTGCAATATAAATGAAGTAATATTGGAATACACATCTCCATAATATCAGCTAGTTTAATTTTTTACATACATAATTAAATGTTACTTACTCAGTAGTGGGGCGTTGGGTGTTTGCCGGGCCTCCTGGATCCAAAGGTTCAGTTGGTCCTGCTTGCGTCTCTTCAGGTCCGCATGGTGGTGACGGACCTGCTCACCAGTCCTTGGAATCCCTGTGGCACTGGAGAGATCATGAGCCAACCGGTCCCACGCCTCAGCCCTGTATGCTCCCCAGAGGACCTGGCCCTGTATGAGTTGGGCCTCATGATTGTGGACTAGGAGCCAGGCCATGTACCTGGACTCCTCAACACCCCACCTCTGTGCTCGAAAGCGACTACCCTCTCCTTCTCCTGACATTCTGCCTGCAGGTCTGTTCTACAATAGTTTATGCTGTGTATTCCCGCCTATGGGGCTTATATAGTCCGTTTTTCCCGCACATATCTGTGATTGGCCATTTTGGAATTGTATCAACTTCAGTAAACCTGCATTGTCATGCTGTAGTTTGTATTCATTCCTATATATTAACTATTATTGCATTTCTAGGTACTGCTGTCATGGCTTAGTGGTTCTGTACCTTGACTATGGTGTATAGTATCCTGGGTTCGAACCTGGCTACTGCTTTTTATTTTTCATGACTGTCTAGACATGCTGAGGGGTGTGTCTGTGTAAAGGCAGTTTTGATATGGCTTGCTCAACGTTGCCCGTCGGTTAGCTTGTTTGCGCGGTGCGCAGTTCCGCGCAAACGGGGTACACTGCTTTAAGCCTCATTTGGCTATTGGCACGCATATTACGCTCAGCTCAGTTAGGGGCACATAGATATAGCGTGTTAAACCACTGCTCAGCTACGGGCACTCATTTTGCACCAGTTAAACCACTGCTCATCTACGGACAGATGCACTCACCCTGTTAAACTGTAGCTCATCTATGGGCACATCTGGCATGTTTTATTCTTTTGTTACCTCACATTTCTTCAATATAAATGGGCTATTTCATTACATTTTACATAAGTTGTGGTTTTATGTCTACATATTTGTCAGGGACTTGTTTCCTGCTTATTTTACAAAAAAAAAATTGGTGTTGTGGGGGCTCGAACCATGAATGCCTGCTCTGCAGCCAACATCTCTTCCGCTACGCTATTGCTTCCTGGTTTATTTTGCATATTTAGTTTTTATATGCTTTCCCACTGACTGCTAACTGTAGCTGCGCTTACTGGCACGCCAGCAAAGCGCACTCACGGTTAAACATCTTTACAATTTAAAAAAAAACTTATAACTTGTTCATTTATATTTATTTTATGTTCATAGTCTGTGGGGGCATGTGTCGTGTTCTGTTTATTCACATTTCCGTGGACTCTGTCGTGGGTGTTTCCTTTGGGTACTTTTCCTCTTCTGGGGGCGTGTCCGCTTACAGACACGCCCCCTACTGTCTTACACGGACCGTGTTGGCCTTCAGTGTGATTCAGCATGCTCCCATTAATATGCAGAGCATGCTGACATCACTCTGTTTAACTGCAGCCTCCGTGTATGAGTTATAACTCTTACACGGAGGCTTCGTGAATCCTGCCCATTGTCAATGCACATGTATAACAAATAAACTGTCAGCATTTTGTCTAGCTTGTAACATGCTTTACACACTTATCTTTGATTACTCACATGTCAAATATGATCACTTTAATCAAACATTTATGCTTTAACTGAGTAGTCTTTCCTCATACATAAAAAGCTAATCATTCAGGGACCGAAAAAAAAAAAAAAAGCACTAGTGGGTAACACTAGAGATTCCTACTAAAGACGTCTCATGTTAATAACTGAAGTTAGACAATTAGTTAGACGGATTCTGATGAAGTCGAGTTATTGTAGATGAAAGCGCGCTCAATCCCGTTTCTGTGTTGTGGCTGTAACGTTTTACTATTAAACTATTTTTCGTTGGTTCCTGATGGGTGGTGCTGCAGTTTTTTGACCATTGCTTCGTTGCAATAGGTTGTACTTTCGCTCTTTATACACAACTAGTGGTATATTCATTCGGAGGATTATCCCTTTATGGTAAAGCCAGCGGATATTTTTGCTTTTTCTCAAGTGTTTTTTGTGGAGGAGTATTGGAGGAGTGTGGTTAGAAGTTAGACAATGGGGCAAAATGTATACCTTCTCCCTGATTGGAGAATGAAATGTTCTCCAACAGGGTGTTAATGCGCAGGTAAAGCCCGGTTAAAAAAAGTGGTCTGCTTCTTCATGACATAATATTAAGATGCCATGAAGCAGGGACTAAAAAAGGAAAGAGGCATTATTTTTGACATTCGTTAAATACAACATTGCTTTTACAGAGCATAAAAATCATAAAATAATAAAAAATAAAATGTAATTAAAAAAAATGTAAAATCTTATCTAGCAAGTATAACTGTAAGAACTCAGCTAGCGAATGTAACTGCAATTGCAGTTACAAGGACTTGCTATTTAAACTAAACCTCACAAAGCATGGTTTTAAAAAGCCCTGTTTAGTGTGTGTGTGAGAAAGATAGAAAGAGAGCATAGGGGGGGGGGGGGTATTTCAAGTGAGAGAGAGGTGGTGCACATTCATCGTATAGGTTCATAGGTAGGTAGTAGGCTATCGGCCCTAGGGCCTATATAAGCCTAGCCAAAAAGGTAGCCTGGCTTTCGCCACCCAAGAAAATTATTTTCCTGTGCCCCTGTCGAGCAAAGCCACAGAAGTGATCCCCGGGGTGAATTTCCTATCTCCCATCCAATCATTAAGATTTTTCTTGAAGAGTGCTAATGAGGAGCTTTGTTTGATATAGATAGATAGTTTGTTCCAGAGTATGGGAAGTCTCTGGGACAGGAATCTATCCCTATCCCTCCAGCATGTTCTGTTTATTGTGGTGACAAGATTTAGGTCCCTAGAGCTTATAGCTCAGAGGGATTGGGATTTCTTTAAGTGGAGCATGTCCAACAGCTCTGGGTTTTACATAGGTTTGTATGTTAGACAGAGATCACCTCTGAGTAGGCGATATGCAACTGAGTAAAGCTGGAGTTTTTTTAGATGGTCTGCATAGGGCATCTGTTTGAGGCTGGTAATCCTCTTTGTGAGGTATTTCTGTGGTCTTTCTAGTTGTTGTAGATGACTTGTGAGGTACATACCAAGAGGGGTGTTGTACTCTATAATGGGCCTAATGAGTGATGAGTAGAGGGGAACAATAACCTCTTTTTTCCTGGATGAGAAAACTTTTGTGATGAGGTGTGCCATGTAGAAGGATTTCCTGACTACTGTGGTGATGTGATTATCAAAGGAGAGGCTACTGTCCACCTCTGTCTCAAGGTCTCTTATCACACTTTTGGTGTTAAGTAGACTACTGCCTATGTGGTAGTTCATGGGTGCAGAGTTTTTACCAAAAGGGATGACAATGCACTTTTTGGCATTGAGCTTGAGGCCATGGCTTTGACACCAGGCATCTGTCTCAGTGAGGCCCATTTGTAGAATGTCCACATCTTTAGGAGTTTCGATTATGGCTCCTAGTTTGCAGTCATCTGCAAACTGTGTTAGCCAAAGACCTTCTGCGTTAGCCTGTACTTCTCAGAAGTAGATACCAAACAGGAGAGGACCCAAGACTGGACCCTGTGGTACTCCACTTGTCACTGGTCTAAAGTCGCATTTGGAGTCTGCTACTTTCACAGTGTGGGTTCTGTCAGTGAGCCAGTTTGCAACCCATCTTGTAACATAGGGGTTTATACCTAGTTTAGTGAGTTTATCTATATTTCCTGAATGGGGGATGGTGTCGAAAGCCTTGGTGAGATCTAGATAGGCTGTATGAACCACCTTACCCTCATCTATGGCTTTGGTGACCGCTTCAAAGAAGTCTATCAGGTTTAGGAGACATGATCTGCCTTTTACAAACCCGAACTGGGTGGAGTCCAGAGTTTGGAGATTACCAATGTCATTGTTTGTAAGTTCCATGATGATTCATTCCATAACTTTGTGGACCAGGCTCGTCAGGCTAATGGAGTGGTAGTTCCCCGGGTCCGTGGTGGCGCCCCCCTTTGTGGAGTGGGATAACCATTGCTGTGCGCCATTCAGTGGGCACAAAGCCTGAGGTGAGGCTATGATTGAACATGGAATTTAGGTGGGGGTGCCAGTTCATTCTGTAGTTCATGTAGAAAGCAGCCTGGGATGTTGTCTGTCCCATGGATGCTGTGTTCGTGGCTTTGGAGAGTGTGTTTTTTTACCTGTGCAGCCGAGATTACAGGAACTTTGCATTCTTCCTGTATAGAGATGGTCCCTTTAGGGGGTGAGAGGGGGGTACAGTTAGCACTGAATCTATCTGCCAGGATGTTGGCAATATCAGTTGTTTCTGTATATTTAGTGCCATTGTGCTGTAACTCAGAGCAGATCTGAGTGTTGCCATTGAGATTCATGACATAGCTATAGAATTCTTTGTGGTTGTCTTTAGAATCAGTGGTGATTTTGTTTTTGTAACTTGCTTTGGAGGATTTTATGAAGCATCTCAGCTTTTTACTGAGGCTGACCAGGGAGTTCCTCCAATCATGGGATTTTACTCTTTTTTGCAACTGTTTCTTTCTTCTGTTGTAGAATTTTGTTTATGGCAGGGGATCACCACATTGGCATCCTTTTTTTGGAGGATAGCATCTTGGTTCTGTTAGGGATTGCACGATCCTGCATTCATGTAAGTGCTTATAAAGTGCATTTGTGTGGGATTCAGCAGTCGTACCTCTATTGTCCATCTGCATAGGTGTCGTGAAGTTTGCAACTTCTGTCTTAAGAAGAGTGAAGTTGGCTTTGGAGAAATTTTTTATGGTGGTTTCCCTAATGGGGGGGTGGGGGAGAGATGTGGATGACTATGATGATTAGCTTGTGGTTGGATCTGACCAACAAGAAATTGACCTCTGTTGTGGAACATCGGTTGCCCATGTTGGTAATGACCAGGTCTAGGATATTGCTGCCCCTGGTGGGGGTGTGGATAAGTTGATCCAAGATGTTGGAATTAATGAATTGAATTCCAGAAAATGTTGAGCAAAAAAGTTGGTACATGAGTAGCTTTTGCAGTTAGGGTGTTAGGTTGTACCCTAATATTTTCTAGCATATCAAGAAATGAGGAGTGGGACTCCTGGGGCATGGTGGGGGATCTGTAGCAAGCTACAATTTGGATTGTGGTCTTGCCCAGAGTTAGTTGCACTTGGATAATCTCGGATGCATTATGCTGATCAACTAGCCTGGAGGTGTGGATATCCTTAATGAATATGGACACGCCTCTGCCTTTAGTGTTTTGGTCTAGGTAAGGTGGCCGAAAGGTGTGGTGTGAATTATAGCCTGGTAATGCAGGGGTGCTCTCTGGAGCCTTGAACCAGGTCTCTGTCACTGCACAGATGTCGATGTTCTCCATTTTAAGGAGTGCCTCGAGTGAGTGCATTTTGAGTTTTAGACTTCTAGCATTGAGTAGCATTACCCTCAAATTTTGCTTGCTTGTACCTGTTACCATGGTGAGTTTGTCATTTGAACCTTGCCTAAAAAAGGCACTATAGGGGTGGCAAGAACCTTAGCCAGTATCCGGAATCTCAAGGGTGACAGGTGCAGGCCATCTCTAGCAAAGCATCGTGGTCCGTCAACCATGTCATCCCAGGCAGATAGATACTGGATCCCCTTAGAATGACACCAGTAGCTTAGCCAATTGTTAACTTCTTTTCTCAAGAATTCGGATCTGAAGAGAGTTATCAACACAAATTATTTGAATAAAAAGTATGAAGCTATAATTTTTTTGACTAACTCTAAACCTTGTGCATTTGTGTGTATATTTTTATGTATATCTGCCTGTCAGTAAGTGTGTGCTTCTGTGTGTGTGTGACTCTGTGTGCCTGTGCCTCTGTGTGTGTATCTGTATAACTTTGTGTGTGTGTGCATGTGCTGACATTAATTATGTATATAACTTTTATTTTGCATGTACAATACTTTCTCCACCAGCAATTACTTATGCTACAGCAACTTTGAAAGATTTGGTGGTGGAAGTATTTTACATAAAAAAATAAAACAAATATTTATTTATCTATCTAGCTATATACTAATAAAAAAGCAAATAAGAATCCAACAGATAGGCCATTGTCTCAGTTTTGGGGAAATAACACCCATCCAGGGATGAAGAAGCCCTCCTTCTTCACTTTTGGTCCTCATAACACCCTTGAGTGGGCATTATTTCTCCAATACCACCCACCCTGTCAGACATTATTGCTTACTTATCACACTGATGTAAGTTTGTTATTTGCAGAATCATTTGTGTTGTGTGCCTAGGAATCTATATTTAAAGAATGATTAGAGCTTTCTAAAAGGACTTATTAATGGCAGAGTGAAACGCAAAAGATTCTTAGAATTTATTTATACTAGGTTGTCAATGTATCTTTAAAAAGAATGTGGTATGTCTAACTTTCTCTTGCATTATTTGAACATAACTTTTTATATGTTTTATACAACTAGTTTTAAGAGGCAGGTTTAAATGAAATCTTACATGTATACCACATTGCTTACCTTTTCCATTTGGAATATAAAATGATACATGCCAGTGAGACGATGTATAGAGAAAGACAGAGTAGAAGAAGGGCCTTGAATTTTATCCTTCACTGTTAAACTCTAAGAGTGGTAAATAAGCTGCAATGGGATCATGCTGCATTTAATTTAAAACTGCATTTATACTGCACTAACATATTCCCTGTCAGCAGATATGAGGCACTATAAACCACTGTGATAAACAATCACATTTGCTGCAGAAATGTGCGATATTTCAGTCTTTCTTACTACTTGTGTTCAGTCATTTCAGCCCCCTAGAACTATCAGTTAATCATGTCCCTGAAGACAATGGCAACTACTTTCCTTTACATGGAGTCAAGGGTGAAGTCTGAACTGAATAGAGTGATGTTTAGGCTTGTAATTTGTGATGGGAAACCTTGCTACAGCCCATCATTTTAACAGCACTACAGGGTTAAGACCTTCTAACATCAACCTTCAACATCCTGCACTCGAACCTGAAATACTAAGGGGCTAATTTGTCAGGGCATTTCATTATAATACCCTTTCTCTTAATTGTATAACATCTCTTGTTGTTTGACTTAGTTTACGATATACTACATTTGAAATATAACTCTAGGATTTTTACTGAAACTTCAATAAATAAATAAATAGGAAATAAAAAATGCAATACTGGGCAGTTACAATGGCTGAACCTGTATTATGGGTCAGCTCGAAAGCAGATGTTGTACTTAAAATATGTTCAAGTATGCCAGGATTGTGGAATGTAGTCCTTTTGAGAGTAAGGACGTCTGACTCATTGGGCAACCTTAAAAAGCAGCTTGATAATTTTATAGGGAAAAATAAGTATACATGTAATCTGCAGGTGACTGTATACATATAATATGTGGGTTACTGTATACATGTAATATATGGGTGGCTGCTATATTAAAGGTCTAGATCATCACTGGCAGCATAGCGTTAACTATATAACTATCTGTTTGTCCCATTCATAGAAAAGCCATTATGTATAATATACCAAATCGATACTTAAATAATGGGGACTACAAGTCAAAACTAACACCATTGAGCCTTTGTTTTGGAAAGAGCAAATATACATTTTGGCATTTAATATAGGGGATTAAGTATGGATCTCCAGCCAGTAGATTATGATGCTATTGAGACATAGATTCCTTTCCAAACAACAAGCATGCATTCTGTTTAATGCAGAGGATTAAGTGTGGACCTCCAGCTATAAGATTATGACATGATTAATACATAGATGTCAAGAACACATAAGAGTTATTATGAGACCCAGTCATAATTCTGTGCAAACAGTGGATTCTTACCTGCTCCATGTTCTAGTAGGTATAGAAAAAAGTGTAACACAAAGTGTTTTACAGTTTTGAAGGCAATAAAACACTTAGGTCAGACACACAGGCAATGGGAAGAAGTGAAGTGTCATTCTACAGAAATTAATGACTTTAAATGTCTGAAATGTATTATTTTGCCTATCAGTTTTAACTATGAAAAATGTAGCCTAAGCAGTAATGAGCCATTGTTGACCTGCAATTCAGTTAAGAGTTTCGACATTAACATATCCCATTATACCTTTTTTTATTTAAAAATGCATGCAGTTTCTTTACACAATTGAGTTTCCTTGCTCATATTGTTCACATTTCTGATGTTGTCTCCTTTACTCTACATTTAAGGCATTTTTTTATTATTTCTAAATAATTTTTCATTCAAAATACTTTCATTATTTAAATGTTTGTAGCCATGTGATGCTCATATTGTAAGGTTCATACCAAGACGTTCCTCAACAACTTCAGTCTAAAATCATTTGTCATTCAAAATAGCTTGTCATTTACAATGTTTTTATTTCATTCTGATGAGATGTTTCTTACATCCATTTTTGCGCTAATGGATGTCCTTCTAAGGACTTCACCTCTGTTTCCTGTGAATTATGTAAAGGATGAGACTCTAAACCTAAGACTGTCATTCTGCTGTCAGGGTCCCGTGCTATTTTAAACATTGTAACTTGTCTAATGGTGTATTTTACTCCTCCTTGCTCTACTCAGATGTGATCATTAATTATTTTGAGTAGTAAGGGTAAGTTTGGTGGATCTTAAATGTTTCACTTGCACTCTCTCTCCTGTTCCTATTTTCAGATCATGTGGAATAAATACTTTTTGTAATCTGCATAGTTCTTCACCTCATTTTGCCTTCTTTATGTCATTCTTTTATAACTTTATAATACAACGAGTCAAAAATAATGCAGGAATTTTGATGATGACTATTGGTTTGAACAGCAACAGGGCTGATGACTTTCCTCTGATATTTTGCTGTTTGAATCCATATTCTCATAAGAACGCTTGCATGTTCTACTTTTGGGTATGTTTTAAAAGGTGACTAAAAGGGAATGTATTTTCCAACACTCCCATGAAAATTTAAAAAGGTTATTTGTTTAAGGTCATATCGTTATTATATTTCTCTGACTAAAGGCTTGGCATGAATCAACATTTGTACACTAATCACCGTTAAATGGGGGAACACTGATTGTCCTTACTAAATTAGGAGAAAATTTCAACAATGACTGAGATAATTTGGTAGTGCAATAGTACACCGGTTTCTATTGTGTCCTCACTGCAAGAAGTTCTCTGGTTTATTTCTTGGCTGGGGATCCTGCTGTGTGGAGTCTTCATCCCCCCCCCGCATCATTTGTCTGGGTTTCCTTTAAATGCTCTGGTTTCCTCCCACATTCCATAGATATGCATCTGGAGCATTTGTCCCATGGCCTCTGCTGAAAATGGGCTCTTTCCCGCTAAATAAATGTTAAATAAATAAAATGAAACTGCAGGTGCTATAGTGGATTTATTTGTTCAATGGGCAGAAACCTACTGTAGTATTAAAAAACTGATTTTTATATATCTATACTTGCTCTGTTCACCCGACAAATCAGATCAAGTGTGGCACAACTTTAATACATAAATTGATATAAAAAAATGTATGTAGTAAGTGGTTTGGTTCTGAATACACCTAGCTGAATTTCAAATTCAAGTCAGTAAATTCTTGGGAATAACTGGCCTTGTTTCCTTATAAGTTACCCCTCTGTTGCTGACTGGGAGAGTGACACATATTTCAGCATTGCCATAGGTATGCTACTTTTAGATTTTCACAGGTTCCAATAGTGGAAGTACAGTACAACTCTTCATGACATGCCTGATGTCGGCACATCACCTGTAAGTGATGATAATGGCATTGTGCAACTAGCACTATCCTTACATCGCAGCACTGTCAACATTCCTTACACTTGAGGGTATATATACACATTACCTACATGAGATGATATGGATGGAGGGGCTGGCTGTACTTCCTGCATTACTTGTGTTTTGCTCTGGGTATACTGCTCATGTTGGCCCCAGCCAAGCTACAGAACAGCACCACCACAGTCAATATCGGTAAACCTCACTGTCTTTGTGGTGCAGACACCACCACTGGGAAAAGTCATGAAGATGGTCATTCCCAGCATGGCTACAAGCCAATCTTTGAGCTGGGTGCCACAGCTGGCATCAGACAACAGATATGTAGGTCAGTGATCCAGGCACAGGAAGCCATTATGCACACCATCGCAGAGATTGTGAGCACTACATAGACTGTATGATGAAGTACAACAGCTTTTGGAACTGCAGAATGACTTGCTCCTTCTGCAGTGTTTTATAGAATATAGGGACCTGGAAATGACATGCCAGCTGAGATCATCCATTGGTATAACCATTAAAAAAAAAAAAAAAACAACTAAAAACTAGCAAATGCCAAACATAGTCATACATGAGTAGAGATGCCTGGTGCCCAGTCACTGGCCAGACTAATACAGGTGGGTCACAATGTTCCAGAGACTGTAAAACTCTCACCCTGGTCATTGCTGCCTATACTTCTAGGTATGGGCACAGACGTTCCTGGTCAGCACTCATCCATCTCTAACACAGAAATGTCCCAGTAGGTCAGGTGTTCCATTCAATCTTTAGACGTTACTGAATGACTGAGTGCAATGCCTAACTGTGGCTGTCCTCAAGGTTATAGCCACCATCCACATATTCCCTCCCCACATGTGCATGCCACAGTAGAGTCCCCATACATGATAAAACACTTGCTACTCCATCCCTGGAACAGAACGTCATCCCTGTTACTGCAAAGCACCATGGTACACCCAGTTAATGTATTTATTTATTTGGTATTTGTTTACCAGGATGGTCTGACAGGGTCAGAAAAAAACATTGTCGGGGAGGCCCAAGGAGAAAGGCTCCAGTTACATGCAGAGATGTACAAAGTTTATACAGATAACATAAAAATTACACGAGTTCCAAGTAAGTAGGTACATTGTTATGAGGCAGATGGTAACTAGTTATTTATATTACAAGATATACAGGTAAATGATACAGACTTATGAAGTAGAGATGGAGAAAGAGAGATATTCAGTCAGGTCTAATGCTCATATCATGGAAGCTCGACCAAGACCTAGAGGTTGTGATTCCCGACTCCCCCAACTTCCTAGCTATGTACTCGACTACCACATCACATATAATGACCTTTACATCTATGGTGCTGCTCCATGTCGTTGCACCCCACCTGACCTGTAGAAATGATGACAGCTGTGCCCTGCAGCTGCCCATCCCTCTAGCCTGTGTAGGTACGGTAATGTCATAAGTGCAGCATGGCCAATCAGTGCCAAGCATAGCTTGGGTGTGTTATTGGAAGGAACAGTTTTATTCTGTTTTGTACTTATCATGATTCACAGTTAGTGACAAGATAATGACCCTGTTACTTATTGCATGTGCATCTGCCTTGCTTGGAATTCCTCTACAGCTGGTTCCTCCAGTGACTTTGCCTGTGACTCCACTGCTTCTGCAGCCACGTTTGTCAGGCAATACTGCGATATTCACATATTGTGTCTGCTTTCAAGCCACCATATTATGTAACCTAGGGCAGACTACAGACATCTGTGGTGCAGATCTGTGTACTGCAGTGTGTCTCAGGGAACATCAAGACAGAGAAAATGAGACTTCATCAGTCTAAGAACATATTTATTTATGTTCTTGCAGCATGGTCTGGAGGCTACTAATATGAGCCATCAGCCACAGTTTCAAGACATATATCCTCCATCATCTGCAACACACAACAGCGGATACCATTATAAGATGTTTGCTGCCTGCATCCATGGGAGCAGCATATTGACAACTCTGTGGCTAACAATATCTACATTTGCCAAGTAGGTGGCCCTGAGGAAAGCTACCTGCATGTAATATTGGTAGAGATTGCATGTATGCCAGATGACAGAAACATGGAAACTGCATGGATGGGTGACAGACTTATTAATACCCTGCACATTGCACACCACGCAGATGTAGTAGAAGCCCTTCTAGCTGAAATAGCAGATGCCATATGGAACAGGTGGAACCTTGATGGCAATGTCAGTATAGTAAGTGTGACACCAGGATCTCAGGTAAATGGGCCATTCTGTAAATTTGCTGCATAGCGATACCAGTCTTCTCTGCTGTCCATGGAAAATATTTATGCTCTTCGGCATGCTGCAGCATCATGTCAAGAAAATGCAGTAGGATTCATGAAGTTGACACCTGCAAAACTCATAGAATGCCCCATGTTTGATGCTAAAAGGTCTCCTTATCAAGGGTGGCCAATGTTGGACAAACATTTATGTCCACTGTGGAGGTTGTAGTACTAAAGATATACCTTTGATTATGTGTGTGTGTGTGTGTGTGTGTATGTGTGTGTGTGTGTGTGTGTGTGTGTGTGTGTGTGTGTGTGTGTGTGTGTGTGTGTGTGTGTGTGTGTGTGTGTGTGGCATATGTCTTCTAACTCTTGTTTGGTGCCTCTGACCACACAACAATGGCCAACAATATCATTGCTTGTGAAGGTGAATGGCATGTCAGCAGTTTGTAGATCTGTCTGCATTTCTGGAGTCTGTTATGTACATTATCTCAGACACTGGCTCAGAAAGCAATTAATAACAGATGTTGTTCTGCTAATGCTGATGCTAATCTTGGCATCATTGTGCTCTTGTACACTTAAAAATCCTATCATCCAGAATATATTGTCACTATGGCTGTTAATACTAACTGAATATTCTGCTGAATCCCTCTGCGATATGATTTCATACTTTAGTATGAACAATGGCTGCCATTAGTATGCTGACACTCATTTGCATGCCATTATTATTATTTGCTATTTTTCTGGAAGTATGGTCATGCTAATTGTCTCTCTGAATTAGCCCCATCCCTATGTTTTGCCACTTACTGCTTTTTTGCAGAGCTGACAACTAATAGTTTCCGAATACTGACATTTATTATTTTATTGAACTTTGTTGATTGTGTCCAGTAACATGATATAGTCTTTGATATCAGAATTATGCAAACTGTATAAAGAAATACAACCTACAAATTCATCTGAAATACACATAATGAATAATGAAATGCATTAATATGAATACAGGCTGCGTTAAAGTCAGTTAACCCTTATGAATTTTATTTATCATTCCTTTGTTGACCAGTTTAGTCTCACTAAAGTAGTGATCTCTTTTCAAAGAAGACCCAAGGTGGTAGTTATACTACTGGATGAAATTTGGTCATGGCATTGGAGAACTTCCCCTACTCTTCTCAATAGTTGCCATAGGTTCATAGGTAGGTACTAGGCTATTGGCTCTAGGGCCTATATAAGCCTAGCCAAAAAGGTACCCTGGCTTTTGCCATCCAAGGAACTTATTTTCCTGTGCCCCTGTCAAGCAGAGCCACAGAGGTGATCCCCGGGGTGAATTTCCTATTTCCCATTCAATCATCAAGATTTTTCTTGAAGAGTGCTAATGAGGAGCTTTGTTTGATATAGATAGGTAGTTTGTTCCAGAGTATGGGAAGTCTCTGGGACAGGGATCTATCCCTCCAGCATGTTCTGTTTATTGTGGTGCAAGGTTTTAGTCCCTAGAGCGTGTAGCTAGGATATTTTACAGCCACCTGCGCTACCAGGAACTCAAGCAGATGGGACCTCAGGTTTAAAATCTCATCCGAAAGATGGCACACTCAGGAGTGCAACACTCCCCCCCCCCCCTTATACTGCACTGCAGTGTCAGCAATCCATCTACCTGGTGTGGGAATAGATCCCACAGCCTTCTGCACCAAAGGTAAGTGGTACTACCTGTTGTGTCACTGACACTGTATACAACAGACATTTATGGCTTTAGAACACACGTGCTTTGCATGTTTTCTGAAGTGTAATACTTTAAAAGAATAAGGTAGAGTTTGGTCAGTTAAACAGGCTGGCAGAAAATTCATTAACTACACATTTTAAAGAACTTGATGACAGCTGATTTTACTCATTTGTGCAAGTTATCAGGATTGTCTGAATCCAGTGCAAGGGGATTTGCCCAATACTTTAAATGGATATGATTTCTAGTACGGTGATCATTCAAAGAAGCATTACTACACAGTCATGTTTTCAAATGCAGATTCTGTTCTGTAGAACTATAGTGTCTGTACAATCACTATTGGTAATATTGAAGATCTGGAACCTCTATATAAGAGCTGATTTCACAATGGCAGATGCGAACAGTTTTTAAAACCTCTCTATTTTCTTTTTCTGAGACACCGATATAATGTGAACTGTATTTTTAATATATGTATTTTACTCCTGCAACAAAACATAGAAGCAATATCCTGGATGTCTTGAAATCCAGCAGCAATTATAAGCCAATAATTTTATGCTCTGTAACAATTCAGGTCAAACACATAAATAAGGAAACTGAATTAGTTTAATGATTAACAAGGTGCAACCAGTAACAGTTTCATTTCATGTGACCCCAGACAACGAGTTAGTTAATCACGATTTTATAAAGTACTGCACTTTTCAATCACATTGTCTTTTCTGATTCTTGTGTTTTAGAAATGTCTGTCATGCTGAACATTGTGATTGGCTAAACTGACATCAAATGCCTTAAAGAAAATTAAATCATAGGGTCTGAAGGCAATGCTGGATCGATTGTGGGTTTCAGGTAGCCTGAGCTGAAGATGTTATAAAGTGCACTTGACAGTTGCAAAAGATTAATACCCTCAGCTATCTAGACCTTGCTGATTCAGGCCTTGCATTCAACAGGAATAAAGGAAAAGGAGATTGTCAATATAAAGTAAAACAAGTTAGTTGCCAGTGGAAACAGAAAGCAGAAGCAGTGTAAACTGCAGCAAATCATCTTACAGACTAGAAAAAAAATGAAATGCCTGCTGTCATCTTCATGTGTATGTAATAACACTAGTATTAAATATGGTGGACATTGTCAAATGTAATTTTCTAACTTTTGTACAAGATAGTTCAGCTTTATGATGTATAATGTAATGCAGAAGGTGCTCAGTTTTATACAATCTTGTCAACATTCAGAGAAAATGATTGTAGTGTCCTCTTTACCCGTACTGACATCAATTATTTTTTATTTACTCTGTTGAAAGGGATAGACCCTCTAGACCAGTGTCCACTTTTCAGGGAAAACCCAAGGTGGTATTCATACTAACTAGGGAAAATGTCACAAAGATTTTCAATATAATGAAGTATATTCTTCACTCTAGCACATTCTGGCATATTAATAGAGATGACAGATGGCTAAAGACCAAGGAACAAGAACCTTGATAAGAGTTTCACAGAGATGTTGCAAGCTTTGCATGTGGTATTTAAGATATGGATCTGAAGAGCTATCCGGAGTGGGGATGATGTATGTTTCCACTGTTTAGACACCTAGACATGCATATGAAAATAGCACACCTAGTTGTACTGTACACGGACAAAGATCTGTACATTTACAGTAATACCCCTGGTGATTAGTGACACATCTTCTTGTACAGTTCTCCCAGTGACTGCAATAACAGGGCAGTAAATCCCTTACATACATAGAGGTAGTAACACTTACTGAATATTAATGCAATTTATGCCACACTCCAACACATTTCTCCTCTCCAGGCAGCTTGCCATAATTGTATGTACAAAACTTCTCAAAGTTAGCGAGCAAATTTAGTGCATTGCAGACTTTTAGGAACTTGCAGTAATGAATTATTATGTCGACTAGTTGTGAGAAACTTACTAAATGATAGACCATAAAAGCATCCTTATAGCCACTGTGGAGGCAAGAAAATAGTAAGAGAGCATGGCTGACCCACCCATGTGGCTTATTCTTTGGGTTTCTTCATGTTGGCTGGCTGAGACTGTAGTAAATATTTCAGCCAAAGCAGCTTGAATGTAGGAGCCTGACTGGATAACTACAGATTTTCTTGAAAATCTTGAGAATTATTAAAATATAATCCAAGAAATTAGGAGGCAATTTTTTTCACTAAAAGAGGTGCAAATATTGAAGATTTATTAGTGAAGAGAAAGGATAATATTGTAATAATGTTGGGGCTTTTGCCTCTGGTTTTTGCAGGGTATGGACGTTTATTTCTACTAGCCCATTTTTTATTTTTATTGCAGGGAGAACATATATATAGTATGTTATTCAGAGAACATAATACCATAGCAATACTATTGTTTTAGTCCACAGCTAAACAGAAACTCAAAGATGCACAAGAGCTCATTACCACCTTGTTAGCATGTCTTTGCATTGAACACATAGCACAATTAGTGCAATTGTGCTAGTCTTCTGCCACCATTCCATGCAACACTGTTGCACAGGCACTGAAAGACATGCACAGATGTATACATTCCAAAACAAATGTGTGCACATGCACACACTCAAAGGTACACAGTTGTAATTATGCCCCTAAATACTAACACACAAAATACACTTACGCACATGCTTGCTTACAAATACACACACACACACACACACACACACACACACACACACACACACACACACACACACACACACACACACACACACACAAACACCTGTACCAAGAAACTGCTGTGGCACTACATCCTTACTCTTGTTATAGACAGCAATGGATGTATAGAATAAAAAGGTGTTGCACATTTCTGTCACCTCTCTCTAAAATAGTGTTATAGAGTTGTCTTTGGTAACTCTACCACACTATTTGTCTCCTAATGCATGGCTAATAGGAAGTACACATGGCTAATCTGCATTTTCCTTGCACTTAGACTGCCACAATGCATGTAGTGACATACACTAGACAAATGTAGTGCTACCTACTTGTGATTGTATACTGCTGTAATGCTAGATTAGTTGCTCAGGCAGAAACATATATCACACTGTACAAACCTGCTGGAAACAGATTGGTATAATATGCTGCATGCTTCTGGCTACGGACATAATATGAACTAATATTTCAATTGTCATTCAGATTTTTAAACAAGATAAACACCAACTGAGACACCACTGGAATATGAAAAAAATAATAATTTAATCAGTTTAGTATTTTTATCCTAAACAGCAAATGGACTTTATCAGAAAAATGTAAAGCCAGGGAATGAGTCCCTTTTAAGGATAAGCAAATAATCATTTGATCAATAACACTTACAGAAGCTGAAATTGATATGGCACTACTCAGCTTCAAAATGAGCTCGTCAATGTCCGTTTTCAGTGCACATTTGCTGTAACTGGTCAGTAGCTGCATATTAATTAACCGTATGACTTATTCAACAATTAATTAGCTATGTAATATTTTTTTTCTGACTTGCCACAGTAATTAACAGCTTGCACCTTTAGAGGCTTGAGAGAAAACCACCTAAAGCAACCACATTTAGGAGCTCCCACACAATGTTCATTTTTACTCTAGTGAGGCCCATATCTCTATGCAACTAAAGTATATATTTATAAATTGTAGCTCATTGAATAAAGGCCACTATACTTTTACAAGGTTGTAATTGTTGGTTCTACAATACTACACAGAGTTAGCAGGACGCTCACATTCGTGGAGCTGGCTTAAGTGTTTGAAAGTTATATACAGTGGTAATTTAATAAAAGGAGAATATCGTACAGATATGATCTCACATTAATCGTTACATGCAGGAAACAAAATATGGATCTTAGACCATCAGGTATACTACAGTACATCCAGGGTCATTATACTATTAGAAGACTGCAGCCTGTACCTTAATATTTACTGAGGTTACAGACTGAGGTGCCAGAAATTGATTCTGAAACCATGCTTGCCTCTTATATGAAGTAACAAAAATCCAGAAGAGAAGGTAAATATAATGCAAGTCTTCTCATGTGTGCAGTACCTCTTATTTACTGGATACATTCTCAGTAGTTTCAGAAATATACAACAAACCCAAATTCAATATTATCTTCAGATATACAATAATGTCTCATTACTAATCAAAATGACCATAATGGTTGGGCAGCCCAACCGCAGAGCCCATTGTAAATTGAATATATACCAATAGAAAAATATCTGGCCACTGAAGTACCACTGAGCAACCAGACTTTCTATTGGCATATGCTGATGGACAGAGCAAAATAATAGAAAAATTAGGTATGTTCTATAAAACTAAACAAACAGAAACCTGCCTGATTTTCCTTATATCTTTGCAGTCTTCATTGTAAAAATCTATTTTTCTAACAGTTTAAAAAAACAGCAGTGGAGATTCTGTTTTCTCCATCACTTCTCCTGCACTGCACTGATGTACTGTGCAAGCGTGGGAATATTAGTTCCACATGCATGCATAGTGTACCAGTACACTTACAGCCCTTACAGAAAGACATTACTAGAAAGCAAAGTGATTTCTTTCTTAAATAATATAATTGTATAATAGCAATAATCCACTCATGATCAAACCACACCAGACATGGGTAAATCCCGGTATACTCACACACAGCCATGGATTATTGCTTAATTATTTATTAACTACCTTACATTATAATAGCTGAGCTGTAAAAACATAATGACATAATTCTTACCCCTGAGACTGTTGAGGAGTAAAAGGCAACAGTAGCTGCAATTCTAATTTCTGAAACATATTTTTAGCTATGTCCATAAATTATCTTTTTTTTTGGGGGGGGGTGCACTGGAAAGCAATAATTGTGTGTGCAAAAATCTGTTTACTGAAAGAGTTCCTTTTCAATGAAATTGTGAAGTGTTTAAAGTACAAGTGCACATTACAAATGAAGACTATAGTCATTCAGAGGGTAAATTGTCATGGCAGATCTGAACAAGTCACAATAGTTTCGTGCAGTTTATATGCCCTGTATTCCTTCACCATGTGATGTCAACTTACCAACTGTTTTACTATGATTTTACTTGTTTTTATTTTTGTTTTTATTTAGCATTTCTTTACCAGGATAGTCCAGGTGGGATGACTAGCAATCCTCTTTTCATCAGAGGCCCGGGGAGAAAATATCCACAAAAAACATACAATACATTACATAGCATAAAATAAGACACATTATACTGAAATACGCATGTTAAGATTTTTTTTTACATTATTTTGCTGTTCATTGTATTAATGAGCAGAAAGACAAAAACTTTCATATGTACAAAACATGTCATATGTACAAAACGTGTCATATGTACAAAATATGTCATATATACAAACCAGTATAAAAAGTAAGAAAATACATATGTGGGAGTTTTGCAGTAGTTATAGAATATGACACATAACTTTACTATAGCAAAAACCCACATTGCCGGTGTGGTATATTGAAGATTTACCCATGGTTGGTCTGGTTTAATCACTGGGGCAAAGACTGAGTGATTAAATAAAGCCAACCATGGTTAATCTTCAATATACCACACCACAGATTTGGTTATTGCTATTATACAATGACATTAGGAAAAAAAACATACTTACTTTTCTTAAATAATGTCTTTGTATAATGCCTCCATGGTGCCCTTCCTTGTTTTTCCAGAATCTTGGGTCTTTTCTGATGTACTGCGCATGTGTATGTGTCTTGTGTTCCCACAGTTACACAGTAGATCAGTGCTGTGCAAAGGAAGCAACAGAGAAAGGAAGATCTCCGTTTCTCCGTTGCTTTTATTTTTTAAAAGAAAAAGGAAACTGGGAGATTTTTAAAATATGGGAGAACCAGGACAGAGAAAATAAATGGATAATCGGGTACATTTTTTAGTTTTACAGAATGTACCTGATTATCCCCTTATTTTTCTCTGTGCCGTTTCTCTCATTTGTTTGACGTCTTTGGTTTTGCAAATTTATTTAATAAAAAAGAAAGGTAAAAATTTTATGAGCTAAGTCTGGGTGACCTGACCTTTTTCCATTGGTATATTCTTGGATTTACAACAGGCACCGTGGTTCGGCTGACCAATCAGCACGCTCATTTTTGCATATTATTAGCCAGGCATTGTACAATATAGATTACAGTACGGAAAGTCTGGTGAGGTTGGTGATAATATAGTGATCAGAGCAACTTGTACAGATTTTTAGCTACTGGATTTGAATAACTCTGTAGGTAGATTATATGTAAGAGAGTAAAACTTATCTAGTATAGATTCTACAGTATGGTATTATGTGATGAAATGAAAGTTGTTAGTTAGATGCTGTAGTATGGTAAGAAATGCTAAGTAATATTGTTGGTCAGGTGTATGGCGCAAGCAGAACCATGATTGGGTTAGATGTTCTTTTAGCTGTTGTTTGGATCTCGGTAGCTTATCTGTTTGCTTTAGATGGAGTGGGATAGACTTCCATAGTTTTGCAACATAGTTGGAATGTAGGGATTTACCTGCTGAGTTGATGGCTATGGTTGTGATAACTAGATTTTTTTTGGTCTGAGGAATGAGAATCCCTGGGTAAATGGTAGTTATGTAAGGTGTATTTGAGGGATGAGCAGTTATCTAGTTTGTGGATTAAAAACTCTGTAATGGCACAGTGGAAACAACCACAAACAAAGCCCAATAGTAAAATCAAAGTATTTAATGAAGCACTTTTCGTTACTGTAGGTACAGTAATTTCATCAAATAACAATTAAAAATTTCATCCACATTTTAAATTTTTTAATTTTTAAATGTCATCTGATGAAGTTATTTCATATTTCACTTAAAAACAATTTGTATTTTATTTTATTTTATTTTATTTATTTAGTATTTGTTTACCAGGAAAGTCTGACTGAGAAACAGTGCCCATTTTTAGCAGAGGCCGAGGAAGAAATGCTCGAGAGAATATGCAATAAATTTAGAATACAAACAAAATATATACATCAAATATCAGTCAGTATCATGTTTAGAATTTCAATAGATTCTATAATACAAAGATACAAATAAAATTGAAAACATGCAGTTTGTAATCACATGAAATGGAGGTCTTTTTGACATTTCACAGAGAGAAGCAGTAGCAAATTATTTAGTATAAATCAAGTATGACATTCCAGGTAGGTGTAATGTTTGGTTTTGTTGACCAGATCACACAGATACATGTATAACAATGTGAAAGTGTTACAATGAATTGGTATGAATGGAATAAGAGTAGAAATGTAAGTAAAATAGAAAGGTAAAATAGAAAGAGGAGAGAGAGAAGATGTAGTTGAGTGCAGTGCAGGGATAGAGAGTAAGGGAAGGAAGGTAGTATGGTAAGATGGGGAGTAAGGAAAGTGCAGGAATAGAGAGTAAGGAAAGGAGGGTAGTATGTTAAGATGGGGGAGTAAGGAAAGTGTGGGGATAGAGAGTAAGGAAAGGAGGGAAGTATGGTAAGATGGGGAGTAAGGAAAGTGCAGGAATAGAGAGTAAGGAAAGGAGGGTAGTATGTTAAGATGGGGGAGTAAGGAAAGTGTGGGGATAGAGAGTAAGGAAAGGAGGGAAGTATGGTAAGATGGGGAGAGTAAGGAAAGTGTGGGGATAGAGAGTAAGGGAAGGAAGGTAGTATGGTAAGATGGGGAGTAAGGAAAGTGCAGGAATAGAGAGTAAGGAAAGGAGGGTAGTATGGTAAGATGGGGGAGTAAGGAAAGTGTGGGGATAGAGAGTAAGGAAAGGAGGGAAGTATGGTAAGATGGGGAGAGTAAGGAAAGTGTGGGGATAGAGAGTAAGGGAAGGAAGGTAGTATGGTAAGATGGGGGAGTAAGGAAAGTGTGGGGATAGAGAGTAAGGAAAGGAGGAAAGTATGGTAAGATGGGGAGAATAAGGAAAGTGTGGGGATAGAGAGTAAGGAAGGTAGGGTAGTATGGTAAGATGGGTTGAATAAGGAAAGTGCAGGGATAGAGAGTAAGGAATGGAGGGTAGTAAGGTAAGATGAGGGAGTAAGGAAAGTGTGGGGACAGAAAGTAAGGAAAGGAGGGTAGTATGGTAAGATGTGGGAGTATGGAAAATGCAGGGATAGAGAGTAAGGAAAGGAGGGTAGTATGGTCAATATGGGGAAGTAAGGAAAGAGAGGGTAATAAGGTAAGATGGGGAGTAAGGAAAGTGCAGGGATAGAGAGTAAGGAAAGGAAGGTAGTATGGTGAGATGAGGGAGTAAGGAAAGTGCGGGGATAGAGAGTATGGAAATGAGGGTAGTATGCTAAGATGGGGGAGTAAGTAAAGTGCGGGGATAGAGTAAAGAAAGGGGGAAGTATGGTAAGATGGGGTGAGTAAAGAAAGTGTGGGGATAGAGTAAGGAAGGTAGGGTAGTATGGTAAGATGGGGTGAATAAGGAAAGTACAGGGATAGAGAGTAAGGAAAGGAGGCTAGTATTGTAAGATGTGGGGAGTAAGGAAAGTGCAGGGATAGAGAGTAAGGAAAGGAGGATAGTATGGTAAGATGGGGTGAGTAAGGAAAGTGTGAGGATAGAGAGTAAGGAAAGGAGGATAGTATGGTAAGATGGGAGAGTAAGGAAATGAGGGTAGTATGGTAAGATAGGGGAGTAAAGAAAATACTTGGATAGAGAGTAAGGAAAGGAGGTAGTATAGTAAGATGGGGTGAGTAAGGAAAGTGCAGGGATAGAAAGTAAGGAAAGGAGGGTAGTATGGTAAGATGGGGTGAGTAAGGAAAGTGCAGGGATAAAGAGTAAGGAAAGGAGTGTAGTATAGTAAGATGGGGAAGTAAGGAAAGTGTGGGGATAGAGAGTAAGGAAAGGAGTGTAGTATGGTTAGATGGGGTGAGTAAGGAAAATGCAGGGATGGAGAATATGGAAAGAAGGGTACTATGGTAAGATGGGGAAGTAAGGAAAGTGCAGGGATAGAGAGTAAGAAAAGGAGGGTAGTATGGTAAGATGGGGTGAAGTATGTATGTTAACATGCAGATAAAGTAGGTAAACATGCATACAGATAAAGTGGGTAAAGAAGTAAGGGATGAAAGAAGAAAAATGTATGAGTTTATTTTCATGTGTTAGACAAAACGTGGAAGATTGTTGTACGGAATTTATAAGTAGTAACATTATATGTGTTCATAATTATTGTGGGTTTTTGGTAACCTGATTAGTTGATAGTACCAAAATAGTATTTTTTTAAAACTGTGGTAAGTCAGGGTTGTATTTTAAATCACTTTTACACATTGTATATATTTTTATACATTTTATTTACCCATAACATTTTATTCACACTACTCCCTTGGTTACTCAATGTTATTTTTTTTATGTGGAAGGCAGTATGTCTTTAAGATAGTATTAATTAATTGAGTCCTTATCATGTGGCATTCATCTTGTATTTAAATGAGGCAGAACACAGGTGCCACCATTTTGTTCTGATGAAGTCCTGAGGTTATTTGGGATGAAGGTGCATGACAAAGGAGCATGCCACCTGCATCTACTAAACTGTATTTTTGTATACAATAAAGGATTTACTTTATGTTCGGCTTGGATCTGTTTTTTTGCACAGGAGTGCAGTTTGTTGTTTACAGGTTTGGTTTTGTGCCCCAGGACCTTTTTTCATTTGTCAATGAGAAAAGTTATTTTTATCTGTTGGTGCTCTAATTTTGTGATAATTTATTCATGCTATTATATAACAGGCATTACCAGACACGATACTTTACCTGAACTTCCATACTGTATACCAAATAAACTTTATTCTATGAGGATACATTTTTCTCTTCCAGTATTGCTTTTAGTTCTGCATGTCTTCCACGTGGGATTTCCCTATTGTCAGTTTTCATCTTCTCATTAGACTCTCCCTGCTGGTGGTTGCAAACTGATGAATATGCCTGTCCAGTGTGAACATTTGTTTCAACAAGTTACCTAGCCACACTATGTGTTGTTTCAACATGTTACCTAGCTATACTATGCTGCTAATTCCTTCTGTTTTTCTCACCAAAGACCATGCTCTTTCTTTTTTACCTGTATAATTTCTGCAGTTTGCTCAGATTTTTATTAATATTAATATTATAATGGTTTCTTCTGTTTTCAAAAATTTAAGGTTTCCTTTATCCTTGTGTCCTCCCCAAGTGCCCAAAATATTCTGCATAATTCCAAACTGCTTGTTTAAGGCAGAGATGTTTATCCTAAAATGCTAATTTCCCCTGACAGTAAGAAACAATGCAATATACTACTGTCTGTGCAATATTTGTTACTGCAGTAAAGCTGATGCAGTATATGGTTGCCATTGTAGGATCAGTACATATGCACAGATTGCATCTTTGTGCATGCATTTTCTATGGAATCTGGAAAGCATGCTAAAAAGGACTCTAGAGGCAAAGCATGACTAGCGGGATAAGCATATAAATAAAGTGCAGAAATAAAAGCCTAATATGACCACTTGGTGGTAAATCATCTGTGGAAAGACAGTCCTTGTGTTTCCATGTTCACTATTTCTCTTCCTATTCCTTTCAGTTTGTTTTATTAAAGGTCAGAATGTTTTTCTAATAAATTGGCTTTAGTTATGTAGCTTCCTAGTTGCCACACTACTAAATTGTGGTGAAATATCTCCCAGGATTCAGTCAACTTCATATAGGCTCTGTGTAGAGCTTGCATGGAGTGTATCAATGTACATGGCAGAGAAGTGTCATTGGTAGTGTGTATTCATGATGCGCATCACACCTTAGTGAGGTGGCATGGTGCAGACCAATAGCATTGGCCGGGAAACTTCGCAGAACACCACTGATAATGAATCCATGTAAGCCTCAATGGTCCGCCCACATCGCACACCACCAGAAGAGTATGCAGTCAATCCAGCCATCCTGAATGACTATCTGAAATCCACAAATCTTATCCCATCTTGTGTCCTTTTATTTATATATTTTTTTTAGTTTTCCCGCATGTTTGAATGACATGCCACTGCAGTTGCAGAGGCTTATCAGGTTTGTGCAGTTGGGATTCTTATCAGGTTTGCGCAGTGGGATCACCCATGTATCAAACATGACCCAGACATCTAAAAATACAAACAGCATGCTTTCAATACATATGAGTGTACAATGCTGTGTGACACGCAAACCCTCTAAGTGGAGCTGCACTATGCTAATACATTGGAAGGCATAACAAGTAAAACAACACTGATGACACCACTACCTTCATAGTGACAGGGGTTAAGTGTTGGACTAAAGTGCTGATGGTTCTAGGTTCTAATCCAGGGAATCATACTTTTTTTATATGATGGTTTGACATTGCAGCATATCCAGATAAACTGGTAATGTAAAGAATTAACAATGTAAGTATCTTGGTGATGGTTTTTACCAATATTTTCTAAAAAGGTGTGCAGTGCTTAGCAATGCACAAATATCATTTTGTTTTTATACATATATTTAGACACTATAGGGCTTGTGAGATAGCAAGAGGTGCTCACCATTTTGAAATGTATCAAATTGTACACAGTCCACACTCCCAGTAAGTGCAAGTGGCAGGAGACCATGGTATTTAAAGGGAAAATACCAGGAACTGCACTTTATACATTGAGGTTTGACTTGTGCAGCAATGGCCAGAGCAGGTAAAGGTTTGTGTTTTAGAGCACAGAGCTGGAGTGTCCAGGAGGCCAAAGATTTTATTGGCCTTCCAATTAGTGATCATGGCCCATGCCTGTTGTAGGAGGACTATACTGGCACCCAATACAAAGCGAAAGCCTGGGATAGTTTGGCCAGGGCTCTTATCAGTGCAATTGGTATCCCCTGCACTGGTGAACAGTGTCGTCACCACTATGATGATCTCTGTAGTAGAAAGAGGGATACCACTGATCAGTGGATCAGGGATTGCAAGGCGAGGAACACCCCTGTGATCTGTAAGTATGATTTACATATATTGCCTGAAAATACTCAAGCTGGCTATGGTAAACACTGGTATTCATAATTGCTATTTCTTTTTCATTTTTCCACAGCTGCAGAAGAGAGGACCTCGAATGTGAGGTCCCACACTGGGTGACTGGAGAGGATGAGACAAGCATGTGGTAAGTAAGAATAATTATATAAAGCACTCTTATTGAAGCCTTAACAGTTTTGGATGGATTATTAGCTGCATCATACTTTGTTATGATTTTAAATCCAGATTTAAGAATGACTGCTTTGGCCTGGTCATTGTAGGGATTATGGTTGTCTGCTAAGTACTTTATGTAGATGTCAATAAATAAATGAGTATTGAAAAGTTATCTTAACACAAATCCTATCAACTATGTGTTGGGGCATTTTGCCTAGGGCACCAGTTGACCTAGGGCCGCTCCTGCCTATCAACTATCCATGTGCGTAATAGCAACATTTGCAAAATGTTCCTAATTATGGTCCTTGAACACCCAATAGTTAATGATATGTCCAGATACCCTGCTCTAAAAGGTAGAGATGTGTAGTCTGAAATGCAAAGCAGCAATTGCACATTCCCAGATAACAGTGCCCATGAGTCTATAAAGTGTAAAATAAAATAGAGTTTGCATTATGCTGTATTCTAATGGAAAAGTAGAGCATTACAGTAGACACCGCTGGTGGCTTGCAATACCACACTCCCCAAATATAAAAATCATCTGATTACACTACTGTGTTAGCTTTTCATCAACTGAAATATAGTACTGTTATGTAATGATCATTATTGCATTTGAAGTGCAGACCTCCAGACCTGTGCCTGCAATGGCCTGCTGTCATGTGTAAGCACTGTACATGTAGTCCAAGTAATACAGGGATTTATTAGCAGTTGCAATTGTATATAGTAGACTGTATCAAAAAACAATAAAGTTATTTTTGAAAGCTTGTTGAATAATGTGTGAAGTTTCTAATGTTCTCCTTTTTTCTCTCACCCCACCCCATACCTTCTTTTTGTTTTTCATGTATTATTTTTATTATGGTTTATGTCTTATTATTATAATATTATTTCTTTAATCACATTTCACTTTATTTTGTCATTTGTATTATTTCTTATGTTTTGTTTATTATATATATTTTTATCTTCTATGTTAAATTTCATTATGTATCATTCTGTTTGCATTAATATTATTTACTTTTTTTATAATATTTGCTTATATTTTTTCTTTCTGTAAAATCTTTGATTAATTTTGATTAATGCATTTTTCATTTTTATTTTGTTTTTTACGTTATGTTAATACTCCAGCACAGCAGGGTAGGTCAGTTCCTGGTGATCCTCCTACATTCATTCCACCAGCTGTAGAACCAAGGCTCAGCACTTCTGTTTTGCCATCTGGTGGCACCCCCACCAGTGCTTCCCCTGCCCTACCTGGATGTTCAGGTAGATTTGCTTTAAAGGCCAGGTGTGTGTTCCCCTCTTGAAGCAGAGACAGGGAGAGTACTTACATCACCCATGTGGAGTTGCCAGATGTGGTGCATATGATTGTGCACCAGATTGTGCATTTAATCCTATGCCAGATGAAGAACATGCTGTCCATCCTTGTATGGCAGACAAGCTGTAGACCAAGACGTCTGCCACTGCAGCCACTAGTGCAGTGATGGAACAGTGCTGACAGTCCAATGGGTGAGGACTTGGAGTCACACTGTTACTGTGCTGACATCCATGGAACCTCAACTCCCCCACCCTCACCCCAACACAGGTGTTCACTCCCACTTGTGTCTTTCACTGACCCTGTCCTTGTCTTGTATGACTTGTCTGTCTGCAAATGCTTCCTTGCCTTTCCAACTTGCCTGCCCCAGATTTGCCATGTTCTTCCCTGACATTCCACTCTCTCTTCTTTAAAGAAAAAAACAAAAAGGGGACCTCTCCCCCCAAAAAAATATCATCCCATACATACTCTCCATTTCACAGATTTGTCTACTTGACACACCTAATCTGATCCCATTGGCTTCACAATGCAATTATGTTGTTGTCACTCCTTTCTCTGTAGGTGACAGTCCAAATACATTTTAAAATGTGTTCATGTGCCCAGTTGTTACTGTTGGAGAAATGGATAGCTATTGTTCTTCCCTGTACCCTTCCTGCACATTCCTACCTTCATGTCACTTTGATTTTCCCCTGCTTGCTCACCATTTTACTTCTGTCCTATCATCCCCTTTTCTTTTCTTTAAAGAATTATTGTTTGGTGGTGCATGATGTGCACCATCGCTAAATAATATTAAGTAGCAGTTGTATATGGAAATATATATAACACTATAGTACACACTTGTAAGAGTTATGCTGGTACCCTATCTTGAACCTTGTACCATTGGACCTCAGCAAAAATGCATGAACCTGCCACACCACAGAGTCAGTTAATGAGCAGCTGTATTCTAAAAAAATATATAGTAAATTTCGTATTTCGCCAGTTAAGCACATTTGCACGATGCTGTGGATATGTGTAGGGCATTAGACTGGAGTACAGATGGCCAAGGGTTCTAGTCCAGGGTAAGCATATATTATTTACATTATTGCAAGATTGCAGCTGCTACAATTTAACTCAAGGTGGAACTGCACATTTTAGAATGTTCTGTTTTCATATATTTAAACAGGGGCACATCAGTTACTATAGCACAAACCAATGTAGTTGTTTTAAAGTGTGTGCATGATGCTATGCAGCACATGCCATTTCAGATGTATCTTAATGTTTATATTACTGCTATTGGTGGGAAAAACATGCTGTTTCACATGTAATGCTTTATGGCCTGTTACAGTGTAACTATTTGAACTGTCACCTTGCTTTTCTCTGTCATATCTTCACATCTTCCCCATTTATTGTGTCTTACTTGGTGTCTGAGGGCTGGTGCGCACCACGCACGAACATGAAGAAGTAGTAACACAAAACATGGAAGCCAGTACATAGGCTTCAGTACAAAGTAAATTATCACTGTTTTAACACACAGAGCCACACAGTACATTAGGTATCAACTAATTTAAAGCATAGTCAACACAAACTGTTAATTGGTATGCACCCATACGTATATAAACACCTGTTGCTTCATTAAGTGTTATGTGGGAGTGTGGTCCTGGTTTAACACATTAGAACAGGATCTCGCCTCACATTGACAATCCAGATGGTATCGGGTTCAAAAATAGCATCACGTAATTCTTTAATTTTTTTTCTTTACATATGTGTTGACAATTTAGAATGATGTTTTACAGCAACATATTTTTTCCCCATTTAAGCGTTTATGTGCAATGCTCACCGAGTGGAAAATACATACAAAATAAATGAATAAGCTCTTCTATGCCTTTGTTATTGCTTATCAATGTTGCAGATCACACACCGTTGTGCTATAATTCTGTAAAAAAAAGAACTGGGGGACGATAGGAAATTGATGAAATGGGGAGCAAGCAGGGGGTAAAACAAAGTAACAGGAAGGTATGAATGTGCAGGAAGGATGTAGGGAAAAAACAAAACTTTTCATTTCTTCAACAGTAACAACTGGGCACATGTCCACATTTTAAGATGTATTTAGAGTGTAACCTCCAGAGAAAGAGGTGACAACATAATTGCATTGTGAAGCCAATTGGACCACATTAGGTCTGTCAAGTACATGCATCTACGAAATGGAGAGCTATTTATGTGACAATATCTTTTTGGGACAAGTGCCCTTTTGTTTTTGTTTTTTTAAAGGTAGAGTGGAATGTTGCGGGAGGGATATAGGCAAGTTGGAAAGGTGAGGAAGCATTTACAGACAGTCAAGACATACATGACAAGGACAGGGTTGGTGAAGGACACAAGAGGTAGGTGAACACCTTGGTTGGGGTGGGAGTGGGGGAATTTTGACCCTATGGATGTCATGTTTGGTGATAATGAGAAAAGTCCCACTGCAATGGACTGTCATCACTGTCACCTCACTGTGCCAATAGCTACTGCTTCTGATGTCTGTGTCTCCTTGTGTTATTCATTTTGGTGATGGACACTAATGTCTCCACTCAGAGTAGCTGTGCACCAATTGTGTGGTGCACAACCGTATGCACTAAACCTGGCAGTTCAGGTCGGGTGACAACATCAGCACCTGTCTCTGCTCTGAGAGGGAACCACAGGCCTAACATCTGGGGCAGAACTACCTGAGGGTGCGAGTAGGGCAGGGACTGCATATGGGTGCTGCCAGGCTGCAGCCCAGAAGTGCTGGGCTTTGGTGCTGTAGACAGTCAGGGGAGGTAGGCATTCCAGAGGGAACTGTCATACCCTTCCATGCTGTACGAATATGAAATGGAAAGAAAATTAAAAAAATTAATTAAACAATAACACAAAATAATGTACAAAATAACATTTAGATAAGAATAATACAAAATAAGTATTATAATGGAAAATATTATTAGAAACATAATATAATAATGATACAATGACACAAAATGAAAAAAAGAAGAGAAGAGGTGGGGTGAGAGAAAAAAGAAAAGAGCATTCGTAACTGCACAGATAATATACAAAGCTTTCTACAAATAATGTACTGTATTATTTTACATTTTACTTATAACAATAATAAATAATAAAACTAATAAAAAACAAGTAATCTGGTGATAAATTCACTGAAAATAAATAAGCAAAGGCAAACAAAACAAACTCACTGGAACCATGCTAGCAAAGACAAAGTCCAAAAATCCGAAGATAAATTCCAAGGTTTATTACTCAACCTTAGTAGTTTCACTGAAAAAGCTTTTTCAGGCAATAACAGAAACAGAACTAAATCAGTTTAATTAATCCAAAATCAAAGTCACATGATAAAATAATTCACATAAGATCACGTGATAAAACCACATGATAAAAATCAAACCTGATGCTGTAACTGTTTTAACCAATGTTCTAAAGAAATAGCTTCATTTAGGCCTGGTGAAATATGAGGTCTATATTACGTTCGAAAACATAATAGTCTACCCGTAAATGTCGACAATTTCAAACATCGAACATTTCAATGGAGATCTCCGTACAGTGCGGAAATGGAAGTTTTTCATTGTCTGCACTGTATGGCGATCTCGGAGTTAGTATATTTAAGTAGCGGGGGTATGGGGCGGTGCAGCCCCCCATGAGGGGGTGCAGGGGGCTTGCCCCCCTGCTTACAGCATTTAAATAGTTTGCTTGGGTGGGTTTTTGTATTTTTTGTAGTTGTTCGACGTTTGACGTTTTCGACATTTAGGGGTCGACTATTACATTTTCGAATACATGAGTATTCGATAATGTAATATAGACCCAAAATATGTGCTTTGAGCCTCAAAATCCATTTAAATTCTTCCAACTGAATATATTGTACTAAGTCCCCTCATGTATAGATTTATTTAATTTTGATAAAATCAAAAACTTAAAATAGTGTATTGAATCATGATCATGAATATGTTTATAAAGTGCATTAGTACATAATTTCTGATTGATATCTGAGAGATGGCAATTTACAAGATCTTTAAGCCTCCTATTAGTTTTCTCAATATAATGTGTTGCAAGATTGACATGTGGCTATATATATAACATTCCTTGTATCACAATTCCCAAATGTGTGTACATAGAAAGTCTTGCCAATCACAGGATGAATGAAAGCCTTGTCAGTATAAATATCAATACAATGGGCACATTTATTACATTATGGAGCCAGTAATGAAACAAATGCATATACTCTAAGAAGCAGATGTACATATATACCTAGTAGCAGTCCAGTTATGCAAGCTTTTGAGAAGGCTGTTGAACACAATATTTATTTGCTATATCAAAATGGGCTAAATATGTCATTTTATAATTTAAATGAAAATGAATATGATGCTATAACATCTTTACTACAAAATGAGCATATTTTTATTAAGAATGGAGACAAAGGCGGTGATGTGGTTGTGCTTGACTCTGATTTACTATTTGTTTACTATGAATGAAATGTTGAACAGTACTGATTATAATAAAATTACAAGACCTGAGCGTAATAATATAATTAAGAGAGTCAATAATGCTTTGTTAGAGATGTTTAGTGTCGGTTCATTAGATTTTGAACTATTTAACTACCTTACGACAACATCACCAATTACACCTATTATATATGGTATTCTGAAACTACATAAATCATTGAGTTGTCCACCACTGAGACCGATAGTGTTGGCAAGGGGATAGGTTACTGAACCCTTCTCTAAGTATCTTGATTTAGAACTAAAGAAATGTCTACAGTCAGTTCATACTATTATTAAGGATTCTACACACTTTCTTTGATAATTATATGCATGGACTACAGGTAAAGACATTAGTGATTACTTTTTAATTACGATGGACGTAGTTTCCCTGTTCACATGCATTCCTAACAATACTGGTATTGATAGTGTGAGATGTTTTTAAATAAATATTCATCAATGACTTAAGCTAAGATCCAATATTTCTGTCACTTATTGGACATTATTTCAGAAAATAATATAGTTCTCTTCCAAACACACTTGTACTGTCAGACCACAGATGTTGGCATGGGCAGACCTGTGGCTAATACATATGCAAACATTGTGATGTTTATGTGGGAAACAGAATACATTCTGTCCATTTCCAATAATTCATAATTTGAAGGCATTGATTTTTATTGTAGATTCTTAGATGACCTGTTATTATTTGGACGGGCACATTAATAGATTTTAATATGCTTTTTTAATAGTATGAATACCTATACTGAATTTTTAAGTTTTAAAGAAGAAATCTCTTTAAATAAAATAGTCTTTTTAGATACTATGCTAACTATGACAGATTTAAGTACTTTACAAACTGGGCTATTTAGAAAGCCTATGAAAAGGAATACATATGTGCATCACACAAGCAAACACTCTCCTTTTCTGTTTAATAATATTATATATAATCAAATGAAACACATTGCTAGATTACATACCGATGATGGAGAAATGTTATGTCAGATTGAGAATACTGCCAATGGCTTTCTCCACAGGGGTTAAAATATAAATGAAGCTACTAACACAAAAAAAATAAGTATCTAAATGCTCACTTCTGATACTAACCCATATTTTTCTAATTACATTACAGAAAGTAGCATTAAACAAACGAATGACAAACAAAATTTTAAATGCTGCACGCTTACTTTTAATGCAATCAAAAACTTTATCACTAAGTACTTGGCAATTATGTCTTCTGATCCTGAGATAGGAAAGTTTATAGGTGACAGAACAATTTTTGGCTATAAAAGATGTAATAATCTCAAAAATATATTATGTTATAAGGAACAGCCCAGAAATAATTTCTCATTTAAGACTACAAAAACAGGAGCCGTTAAATGTAATAAATGTGCCCATTGTGTTGATATTAATACTGAAAAGACTTTCATCATCCTGTGACTGGCAAGACTTTCTATGTATGCACAGTTAGGAACTGTGATACAAGGAATGTTTTATATATATATATATATATATATATATATATATATATATATATATATATATATATATACATAGCCACATGCCAATCTTGCAACACATATTATGTTGGGAAAACTAATAAACTTGGGATCGAATTTTAGAAAAAATCTGCATTGCCGTTTTTTGCTATTGTGCTTCTGGACTTTTCATCAAAACTAATAGGAGACTTAAGGATCATATGAGTAGCCATCTCTCAGCTATCAATAGGAAATTATGTACTAATGCACTTTATAAACATATTCATGATCATAATTCAACATACTATTTTAAGTTTTTGATTTTATCAAAATTAAATTAATCTATATGTATGTGTGTGGGGGGACGTAATGCAACATACTGAGTTGGAAAAATTTAAATGGATTTTGAAGCTGAGAGCACATATTTCACCAGGCCTAAATGAAGCGATTTCTTTAAAACTTTGGTTAAAACAGTTACAGTATCAGGTTTAATTTTATCATGTGGGCATCAGGTTTGATTGTATCATGGGTTTTATCATGTAATCGTATGATGGGAATTATTTTATCATGTGACTTTGATTTTGGATTAATTAAACTGATTTAGTTCGCGTCTGTTATTGCCTGAAAAAGCTTTTTAAGTGAAACCACTAAGGTTGAGTAATAAACTTTGGAATGTATCTTTGGATTCTTGGATTTTGTCTTTGCTAGCATGGTTCCAGTGAATTTGTTTCCTTTGCCTTTACTTATAACAATAACAAATGCTAATAAATACATTTATTTCATTGAATACTACTGTATTGCTAACACAGACACATTATACTACAGATCAGATTGCATCCAGTAAGCATTCATGCTTGCTTATCTTGAACATATGCATGTTGCATGCACAATGTTTACATTTGACAGCAGGTCATCTGAGGCACATGTATAGAGGTCTGCCCTTCCACTGCTATCATTACGAATACATAAGAGTACTCAGTGTTAGTATAAACAACAAAAAAAACATTGTGATGAGCTGCCCTTACATTTGGGGATGTGATATCCAAGTCATAAGCAGTAACCAGTGTAACAGTGTACTTTCCATTTGGAATACAGCATAATGCCAGCACTCTTTCCTTTTACACTGTTATAGTACATGTTCACTGTTATAATGATAATCTGCAGCATGCTCTTGGTGTCCCTGGTATACATGTAATGATTTACTTTCCAATAGTTATATCAACTGAAATGTGTCCTGTTCACTTTAGAAGTGCAGTTTTCTAAATGACAACACCTATTTACTCTGTAATACTGGACTGTTGTTTTACTAAACATACTAATGCTTGCACAGTATTGGGGTATGATGGACAAATGCATACTCATAGTGATACAAGTGAGTAGCACAATAACCTGAATTTGCTACTATTGCTAAAAATGCAGTATTGTTGTATTGTTTTTAAGCATACATCCCACTTGCATTTCTCCTCCTGCATAGTCTTCCCTCATAGGCTCGCACATTTAGTGCTCTCTCTGCATTAGCTGAGGGAGAAATATGAACACATTAAGATAAGCAATCAGAAACAGATGCAGCTGCTTCATCATTCAAGCAGTGCCTGTAAGTGACAGTCACACATTTGTGGAATGCCATCGGTCCTACACTCATCCATCCAATGTTCGAGGGTATCCCACTTCCTCATCCTGAGGTCTTGGTAGTGATTTCTACACTGTTTGGAGGAATTGAATAATGACATAATTATGATTTGTTTAATTGATTAAATGAATGTAATTGGAAGCTTTTGCTAAAGTATATAAACCTGATTAGCTCTGTTTTATATTATGGTCTGAAGAAGCGTATACTGCATACGCGAAAGCGCTTACCCACTTTTTGCGAATAAAATCTTTTATTGAGAACTTTGGTTTGCTTAGCTGCGTATTTCCGTGGTGAGTCTGTACATTTTGTTGAACTTTCATATATCTCTTTTTGTAATGCACAGACACTTTGGTTTGAGCAGTTTATTTTTCATATCTTTGTTTGGCAGTGTGCGGGATACTGGTAACAGTGGACAAATCCTGGGCCAAACTATTCCATGCATCTGATTTGTAATTGGATCCATGATAGTGCTCCTGCAACAGTCAGGGACCATAATCATTCACTAAGAGCCCAACAAACACTCTGGACACCTGCAAACCCCACCTTTGAGAATGAAATCTCAAACCTTCAGGCTGAACACCAGCCATCTGTAATGCAGATGAGCACCAATGTACATTGTGTTTTCCTGCCAGCTGCAGTTATAACAGATACTGAGAATGCAGAACGCTGCGATCTGCAACATTTGAAAATAGTGTGTGCTGCTTGCCATCGTGCAAACACAGACAATGTGTTTGCATGAAGGCAATTCCACAATAATACAGATATCATTACAAAAAGTGCCTCATCCATCACAGCAACAATTATTAAATAGGAAATACTAGGTCAACTACTAACATTTATCATGTGAAGTGAGACACCATTAAAAGGACAGGATTATGCAATATTCAAACCTGAACCTTAGCTATGACAGTCCTACACTCACAATTGTTCTCACAACAAGAATGAAGATAGACAGGTCTAGGATTCATTGCATTGCTAGCTATTATAAGGACACATTAGAAAAAACACAAGGCTGGATTACTTGTACTTGAACCTAGGAACATCTGAACTTAAAAGGGACACTTAAGCCCCTGCACCACAGGAGATGTTTCATAGCCTGTGACTACATTTTTATCATTGTAAGGTTCATACAGGTTCAGTATAAGAAAATGAAGTGATAACATGCAGAAAATAAAAATCAATTTATGATATATACAGTCCAATTTGTTAGTACACAGGGAATATGCATACATAGGTGTGCAGTCCAGATCAACATGCACTCTAGATTCAGAGGAATGCATTGGTGCCTTAAAGCTGTTCCCACATACATCACTGTAACAAGCGGTTTACAGTCATTCAGCACGCAAGCAACTTCAACAGGGAATGTACATTTAATTTGAAATAGTACATGTTAGATCCACGTGTAGTTAAATGTTCAACTTGGAATTTGATTCACTTACTCCTTACACAAGCTGTTATGATTCTTGTTTTCAAATATACAACATAGTCCTAACATGTTGTGTTCCTTGGTCAGTCAGCAATCATCAGACTAGTACTGTGGTACTGAGCCTGTGTTAAAACAAGTCTATAGTATTGCCTTTACAATGCTGAAGGATATTACGTGGGACTATGTTATTCAGTCATCAAATACGTAAAGCCATGTTGGCTAGTATGAACAAGCACTGACTGTTATTTTGTGGGTGTAGAGCAAAGGCTTCCACCCCTATGTGATCCTGTGAAATATCCCCCAGAGTACACATCATGAGCATTTGGGAGAGGGGCACATATGGGATTCATGTTAACTGGCAGGTTTGCCAGCAAACATGTGGCTGATGATACACATTCTCTTCAACATGACTTAGCAGTAGACCCTACCCTGTTCCCCATTTCTTATTGTAATATGTACATGACTCAAATGTAAGGCACACATTAATTTAGGAGCATGCGAGACATGATACAACTGTAGCATTCTTCTGAAAATATACTCAGAATTAATGTGCACATTTGCCATGTCATAGCATACCATGCAGTGATATTTTGAAGATCATGGATGATGATGCCTGTAACACACCAAGCATGACCACTGCTACTCTGTGAAATGTCCCAGTGACTAGGAATAGCATTTAAACACATACCTTACTTTCCATTGGAATGGTTTCCTGCAGTCATCTCCATCTTTGAATCAATGCTGAGACAGGTCACTCAGCTCCTCCATTGTCTATATGTCCTGCAAACTTTATTACACCTTCCCTGTGTATGGCTATTGCCAGCAGCAGCAGTGTCTCATTACATCTGAGTGACGCCGCCAGGTGCATCTGCAGTTAACTATTGCTTATTCGTATTTGCATCAATAATTCCAAACCCATTCTATGTACAAGGTTTTAAAATATTTAATCTTAAAGATTACACAATGGCAAACTCAACTGCATTAACACTTGACCTTTGTCTAGTGTAGGTAAATAGATATTAACTGCTGTTTTTATGATATTAATTTATATAGATATAATTTTCCCATTTTTCTAAATATCTCAATAACCAAGTAACACAGACAGAACTCCTTAGCCTCATATGAAAGCTCTCAGCTAGATGAACAAAATGCTGCTGACAGTATGCGTGTAACTTGAGTGGTTGCAGAAATATTGTAAGTTAACAAAATATTATAAATATAATAGTTACTGTGTTTACTGTGACTTATAAAATTCATTTTTAAGACACAGAACCTGAAGAATACTACCACTGTCAAAATACTTTGTGCTGAAGAGATTGCTGTTTATACTTCTTTAATACAGGATCCAGAGAAATGAACATTTGTTTGAAATGCGAGGACATAATTTGATTCTGAGAAAAGACTTAGGCTCTAACATTGGAAGTTACAGTGCAAACTTCCTGAGCTCCTTTGGAGTAAGTGAGTTAAGCCTGTATTACCGACAGATGTATTCAAAAAGCAGCAAATAATAATCTGTTTGTACCAACTTTGTATTTGCACTCAAGTATTTTCTCAATCCACAATAAAAAAAAAAAAAAAAAAAAAAGGTAATGGAGACATCATGGATATCATGTGGGCTAGCTCCACAGGATTGGTAGATTAACATTCAGTTCATAGGTTCAGAGGTAGGTACTAGGCTATTGGCCCTAGGGCCTATATAAGCCTAGCCAAAAGGTACCCTGGCTTTCGCCACCCAAGAAAAATATTTTCCTGTGCCACTGTCGAGCAGAGCCACAGAAGTGATCCCCGGGGTGAATTTCCTATCTCCCATCCAATCATCAAGATTTTTCTTGAAGAGCGCTAATGAGGAGCTTTGTTTGCTATAGATAGGTAGTTTGTTCCAGAGTACGTAAAGTCTCTGAGACAGGAATCTATCCCTTCAGCATGTTCTGTTTATTGTGGTGACAAGGTTTAGGTCCCCAGAGCATGTAACTCGTAGGGATTGGGATTTCTTTAAGTGGAGCATGTCTAAAAGCTCTGGGTTTGACATAGCTTTGTGTGTTAGGCAGAGATCGCCTCTGAGTAGGCGATATGCGATGGAGTAAAGCTGCAGTTTTTTTGAGACGGTCTGCGTAGGGGATCTGTTTGAGGCTGGTAATCCTCTTTGTGAGGTATTTTTGTGGCCTTTCCAGTCATTGTAGATGTCTTGTGAGGTACATACCAAAAGGGGCATTGTACTCTATAATGGCTCTAATGAGTGATGAGTAGAGGGGAACAATGACCTCTTTTTTCCAGTATGAGAAACCTTCTGTGATGAGGTGCACCATGTAGAAGGATTTCCTGACTACTGTGGTGATGTGATTATCAAAGGAGAGACTACTGTCCAAAGGTCTCTTATCAAACTTTCGGTGTTAAGTAGACTACTGCCTATGTGGTGGTTCATGGGTACAGAGTTTTTACCAAAAGGAATGACAATGCACTTTTTGGCATTGAGCTTGAGGCCATGGCTTTGACACCAGGCATCTGTTTCAGTGAGGCCCTTTTGTAGGATGTCCACATCTACTGGAGTTTTGATTATGGCTCCTAGTTTGCAGTCATCTGTGAACTTCATTAGCCAAAGACCTTCAGTGTTAGCCTGTACTTCAGAGAAGTAGATACCAAACAGGAGATGACCCAGGACTGAACCCTGTGGTACTCCACTTGTCACTGGTCTGAATTTGGATTTAGAGTCTGCTACTTTCACAGTGTGGGTTCTATCAGTGAGCCAGCTTGCAACCCATCTTGTGACATAGGGATTTATACCTAGTTTAGTCAGTTTATCTATAATTCCAGAGTGAGGGATGGTGTTGAAACCTTGGCAAGATCTAGATAGGCTGTGTGAACCACCTTACTTTCATCTACGGCTTTGGTGACTGCTTCAAAGAAGTGTATCAGGTTTAGGAGACATGATCTGACTTTTACAAACCCGAACTGGGTGGGGTCCTAAGTTTGGAGATTACCAATGTCATTGTTTATAAGTTCCATGATGATACGTTCCATAGCCTTGCCGACCAGGCTTGTTAGGCTAATGGGGCGGTAGTTTCCGGAATCTGTGGTGGCTCCCCTTTCTGGAGTGGGATAACCATCACTGTGCGCCATTCAGTGGGCACATAGCCTGAGGTGAGGCTATGATTGAACATGGTACTTAGGTGGGGTGCCAGTTCTTTCTGTAGTTCATGTAGAACACAGCCTGGGATGTTGTCAGGTCCCATGGATGCTGTGTTCTTGGCTTTGGATAGTGTGTTTTTTTACCTGTGCAGCCATGATTACAGGAACTTTGCATTCTTCTGGTATAGAGACGGGCCCTTTAGGGGGTGACAGGGGGGTAAAGTTAGCACTGTACCTATCTGCCAGGATGTTGGCAATATCAGTTGGTTCTATATATTTAGGGCCATTATGCTGCAACTCAGAGCAGATCTGAGTGTTGCCATTGAGATTCTTGACATAGCTATAAAATGCTTTGTGGTTGTCTTTAGAGTCAGTGGCAATTTTGTTTTCGTAACTCGCTTTGGTGGATTTTATGAGGGATCTCAGCTTCTTACTGAGGCTGACCAGGGAGTTTCTCCAATCATGGGATTTTACTCTTTTTTGCAACAGTTTCTTCTGTTGTAGAGTTTGTTTGTGGCAGGGGGCCACCAGATTGGCTTCCTTTTTTGGTGGATAGCATCTTGGTTCTACTAGGGAATGCATGATCCATGCACTCGTGTAAGTGCTTATAAAGAGCATTTGTGCAGGATTTAGGAGGCATACCTCTATTGTCCATCAGCATTGGTGTCATGAAATTTGCCACTTCTGTCTTAAGAAACGTGAAGTTGGCTTTGGAGACATTTTTTACTGTGATTTCCCTAATGGGGGGTGGGGGAGGGATGTGGATGTCTAGAGTGATTAGCTTGTGGTCGGATCTGACCAACAAGGAATTGACCTCTGTTGTGGAGCACCGATTGCCCATGTTGGTAATAACCAGGTCTAGGATATTGCTGCCCCTGGTGGGGGTGTGGATAAGTTGATCCAAGGCATTGGAATTTATGAATTCCAGAAAACGTTGAGCACAAAAGTTGGTACATGAGTAGTTTTCCCAGTTAATGATAGGGTAGTTGAAATCACCTATTATTAGGGTGTTAGCTTGTACCCTAATATTTTCCAGTGTATCAAGAAATGAGGAGTGGGAATCCTGGGGCATGGTGGGGAATCTGTAGCAAGCTACAATTTGGATTGCAGTCTTGCCCAGAGTTAGTTGCACTTGGATAATCTCGGATGCATTATACTGAGCAACTAGCCTGGAGGTGTGGATATCCTTAATGAATAATGACACGCCTCTGCCTTTAGTGTTTCGGTCCAGGTTAGGTGGCCGAAAGGTGTGGTATGAATTATAGCCTGGTAATGCAGGGGTACTCTCTGGAGCCTTGAACCAGGTCTCTGTCACTGCACAGATGTCAATGTTCTCCATTTTAAGGAGTGCCTCGAGTGAGTGCATTTTGAGGTTTAGACTTCTAGCACTGAGTAGCAATACCCTCAGATTCTTCTTGCTTGTACCTGTTATGGTGGTGAATTTGTCATTTGAACCTTGCCTAAAATAGGCACTATAAGGGTGGCTAGAGCCTTTGCCAGTATCTGGAATCCCAGGGGCGACAGGTGCAGGCCATCTCTGGCAAAGCATCGTGGGTTGTCGATCATGTCATCCCAGGCAGACAGATACTGGATCCCCTTAGAATGACACCAGAAGCTTAGCCAATTGTTGAAGTCAATCATTTTGTCCTTGTACTGTGGTATAATTCTGGGTGATGGCACACAGTTCAGCTGTGTATGTTGTAATTAGCATCTCTGATGCACAGATTAGTACACGTGCAATCAGTTATTGATGTACTCCATTATAAAAAGGCAAATGAGTAGCTGTAAAAACTGATGTGGATGAAATTTAGTATATGATTATATCCAATATACACATTTCATTGCATTCACTCATATTTCATCAGAGGAGTATTTCACTCCATCAGGTATGTATTCATCTTGTAACCTAAATAATGCATATGCTGGAATGTAGATAACAATAAATATGAAGTAAATCTCTATGCATTTCTTAGAAACATACTCACTACATGGCCTTCTTTATCAGCAATGTGAGAGATTCAGAGGATGCAGGGTAGGCATAAAATCTAATGCTGTTTGCTAACTATGTACACATGTTCCATGAAAAGATCCATTGTTGGTATTGTTAACATTTCCTCATTGTTTGCTTAACATTGTCCCTGACCCTGTAGTTTTCTTCCATTTGGTGGGTGGGGAGAGAGATGAAGTCGAGCTATGGAAAAAACTAGAGTGGACTGTCATGTTGGGTGGTGGACATAGTTAATTATCTGTTGGGGTACAACAAATAATATTTTGCCCTTGCTACTCTTTAGTTTTTAACTGCCTTTGCTATTTCCTGCACAATGTTCACTCTACAGTTTAATCCACTTTTCAGTATTGGGAGCCTTCATTTAATGCACTGTCTGTACACAAAGTTTTACTTATGTGATTCTGTACTTATGTGTTATTATTTTGTCTTTCAGGAAATGATATGCCCCCAAGATGGAGGCCACCATTCTCTGAGGCCGAAAAATAAGCTGATTATAGATGAGCTCTGACAACACCATGAGGTCTTGCTGTCAAGAAGGTGGGCAGAAATGGCCAAACGTGCAGAACTGTGGGATGATCTTGTATGAAACATCAGAAGGGTGGGCCAACAGAGTTGCATGCATCAGCACGAGCATCACAGAGATACAGATATAATCTTGGCAGCCAGGAGGTATGCAGCTGAAGTTGCACACGATGGTAAGGTCACCTGTGGTGGGCCTGCAGCAGAGAAACCCCTCAGCACCACAGAAGAATTCCTGGCAAATATTGCAACTCAGGAAAACTCCCAGCAGTCCAACAGCCAATATGTCTTTGATGTGGGTGCCACTCCTGCTGCTCAAGAGAAGCAGCCAGGTAGGTTGTGTTAGATCATCAGTAGAATATGGTTGCAGTCATTCTGTAGTACTATATATATTTTTAATGTTTTATTTAGTTATTTATTTATTTTACATTTGTTTACTGGGAATGTCTGACTGGACACATGTCCATTTTCAGTGGAGGCCCGGAGAGAAAACCTCCAATATATTCACAACAGTAATATAAGAAACATTTATACAACATAGATATTAATACAAGATAATACTATTGTACAAGAAAATTGTGATTAATTACATGAATAAGTATAAAGAATATGTCATTAGCAATAATTAGATAGTATTCAAACAGTTGTTTATTTACAATAGAGGGGGGATTAGATATAATTAAACAGTAGTAGCTATAGAATGTGGAAAAGGGCTGAGTTATAATTAGATAGTAGTAGCTGAAGAATGTGGAAAAAGGTGTGAGTTAGAGAGTTAGGTGTTGAAACATTTGTAGAGCAATGCCAAGAATAAAATATTTGTAATAGATGGTTAATAGTGGTAAGTTGACAGATTTAGTTAAGCCTAGTAGGTGAGAGTAAGGTTATGGACATTAGTATCCATAACAGAGAACTGGTTTTAGTCTAGTTAGGGGTATTGCAGTGACATAACCACTTGTTTTTTTAAATTAGTTTTTAGTAGTGTTTTAAATTGAGAGAGGGTTGGGGTAGACACTATTCCATATGGTAGTGAATTCCAGACTTTACCTATATAGTTTGTGAATAGTGATTCCCCAGCTAAATTTCTGGCTGACCTAATTTTAATAGGTGGTTTGTTGGTTGAACGTAAAGTTGGGTGGCCAAGGTGGTGCAGTGGTTAGCATTGCCGCCTCACACCAAGAGGTTCTCCAGTTCAATCCTCAGCTAGGGTGCCTTCTGTGCGGAGTCTGCATGTCCTTCCTATGGTTGCGTGGGTTTTCTCCGGGTGCTCCAGTTTCCTCCCACATCCCAAAGACGTGCTGCAGGTGGATTGGACACTCTAAATTGGCCTAGGTGTGAGTGTGTGTGTGTGCGTGTGTGTGTGTGTGTGTGTGTGTGTGTGTGTGTGTGTGTGTGTGTGTGTGTGTGTGTGTGTGTGTGTGTGTGTGTGCCTTCTGTGGAAGGTTGGGTGCCAGGCTGGCAACTCAACACTGTAAAACTCCACTGCCAATCATGAGCAGACAGGTGATCCGCTGTGGCAACCCCTAACCGGGAAAAGCCAAAAGAAGAAGTTGGTTGAACGTAAAGTTCTGGAAATGGTGTACAGTGGCAGAATATTTTGGAGTGTGGTTGTTTTTTCCCTTTGGTAGAATATCTTATGGGCCATGGTTAGTTGGTTATAGAGCAGAAAATTTGGGAGTTCTAGCAAACAGAGTTGTTTTAAGGGGGTACAGTGATGAGTTCTTGATAGGGAATTGGTGGCGTATCTAGCAATTTTATTGTAGCAAGCTTCAAGCTTGACTAATGTGTGGCAGGTTGCTTTTTTGGTGGGGTGTAATTAAGATATCTCCAGTGTTCAGGTCCTGTAACTGCCACAGAGGGATTCTTGGCACACATCTCCACACAGGACAGATCCCAGTAATCCTTGATACAATATGTTCTGGTTGTGGGTGCCACTCCCACATCACACGTGGGACTGCCAAGTATGCTTTGTTACATCATTAAAATACTGCTGCATTCTGTCATAACTGTATATAGCTGTGTCAAGCTGTATGTGTGTTGGTTTGGGGTATTTCAGATAGCTGCAGTTTTATGCTCTTTTAAAGGATGTTAGACACATTTCTGATAACATTTATTTGAGCACACATATTGATGAGTAAATGTATTAACACCTGTTGTAGAGTTAAATGTGTGGTGCTATTGACATTCAGGACCATCAGGGATTCAAGGCACAAGGGATGCAGCAGTTGGTAAGTGGACTACATATTTGTCAGCAATTTATATATATATAGGATCCGTACTATTTAACAAATGACCGTTTCACCGAAAGTGAAATGGCCGAGCACAATTTCATGAAAGTGCTTTTCACCGAAAAAGCACTTTTGAGAAAGTGTGCTCAAAAAAAGATAAAAATGTGGGGACATGGCTGTTGCTGAGATTGTAGCACAGTGGGGATAAGGGAATATTCCCTTTTTCCCACTGTAGTGTGATCTCGCAGTGAGAATATAAAAGTTGGGGGGGGGGTGCAGGGGTGAATGTGAGTACTGTGTTCTTTTTTTTTAATTTTGTTGTTTTATAATTTTTTTTGCACACTTTAGTGAAAGTGCTTTTTTGGTGAAAAGCACTTTCACTAAAATGTGTTCAGTTGTTTATGTTTTGTGGAAATGTGATTGTGTGCAATAGTCTAAGATTCATATATATATATATATATATATATATATATATATATATATATATAGCTCAGGCCTGCTGTATGTTTTTCAGTACTGTTTGCATACCTGTCCACTGCACAGATTTTTGCTGATTATCAAGGTTTTGCAATCATCTTTTGGGCCTCATTCCCTCCAGTACAGCTCTTTTGATTGTGCACCTTTAACTCCTAGTGGGCGTGGCTTGAGTCTTTAAAAAATAAAGTTATCACCTTACAATTCTAACAAATACTCATTGACATAGGTCAAATATCAATACAATTGTGTTTGCCAGTATGTATGCTTCAAGATAAAATATTCTGATACCTCGTATAGGGCATGGTTTTGGAATTATTAATGCAAATATGAACAAGCAATATTTGACGCCTAGAGGAGCAGTAGGAGGTAACTGCAGATGCACCTGGAGGCGTCACTCAGATGTAATGTAGTAACTGAATGCCAGATTACTGTGAAGTCAGTAATGATAGCAAAATTAAATTATATGACACAGATCCTGCATTCAAACTGCACACCCTTAACATACATCATGGTGAAGCAAAACCTGTTATTCCATCAGCAGTTTATGCTTCTAGGACCATATTATGTAACATTTGTCCATATTCTTTAACCTTTGTACAACCACTATTTATGGCTTTGTCCAGACTTCTTACTGCAAGTGGTTGACAAGTTTAAATGTCTGTAATAGTGACAGCAGTGTAAATTGTAGCATAGTAGTGCAGGTATTAATGTCATCCTTTTTTATTTATTTTTTTTATCACAAGTGAACATGCCAGAAGTTCTGTGTCCCCAGCACCACCTGGTATCAGTGTCTCATCAGAGTCTGATGATGATGGTGGCCAAAGTGAGGCACAGTCAACGGGTTGCAGAGGCTGAATCTGACAGAGGAGTTGACATCCAGCACCCGCATTCAGGATCTCTGCACACAGTCAGTATGTCTACGCACACCCAGTCGACTGAGGCCACATATACTGGACAGTTTGAGGGTGAGGGCATAGATCAGGGAAATGTGGCTACCATAGCTTTAGTACCTGTTGAAACTGTCTGTAGTCAAACTTTTAGCGAGTTGCCTCACAGGTGGATTGATAGGGGTGCTTGTAAGAGGCCTGCTGTCCCTTCACCACTTGGAGCAGGTGTGTCTTCACGCTTGTCTTGACTAGATGAATGTTTAGGGCCATAATAGAGGTACAGGCATGTTCAGAATGTCACTCCAGGAAAATTCTCAGGGTTTTAGACATGGCCCAGTCTGACATCAGTGGCTGTCTCTTCCATTTTGTTGATGCACTGGATCGGTTCAGTGACATGTATGAATAGGACATGGCCAGGAGGAAGCATAGAGCATCTGTCGTGGAATGCACATGGTCTGTGCTGGAACATCTGCTGGGAGGGGAAAGTCAACCTTGTGGGTATAGGTCAGCAACTACATCTGCTGAGAGCCAATGGGGCTGTGCCCCATCAACCTCCCATAGTCACAGTGTATCCTCTGCTCCATCAGAGAGTGTGCTGTCCACACCAAGACATAGCAGTCCATGGGGTCATGGTCTTGGCCATTCCCATGAAGGGAGTACATCCAGCAGACATCATTCACCCTTAGGTAGCAGCACAACATCTGATCTTGGCAGTGAAGGTGCCAGTGCAACTCCTGGCAGAACCAATTCTTGTGGTGGGGACAAGGACGATGAACTGTCAGCTGTACCATGCATGGCTCACAGCTGTCCAACATACAGACACATAGGGCTAGCTCTCAGCTTGGCTGTGTTCTTGCAGACACTCACACACCAATGTCACATTGACAGCACCTACTGACCCACATGATACATTTACATGGTCCCTGTTGACTGGTGTCCTTACTGAATCAAATACACACACTCAACAACTTTTTGTGCCAGCCTAGGCCTCCTGCACCCCCCCCCCCAAAAAAAAAACACCCTTTACAAATGATGAAAGTGCCACATCCTTGTTGTCTATGTTTTGGCTTCAAGGATACTAAAGATATGTGTCTGATGCATAGGGTGACTACCTACATTTAATAATGTATTTTCTATGTCTAGTTGTGCTGTTGTTCTTATTATTGTAACTGTCAGTTATATTGTAGTTAGCCAGTTAGACGATTGCTAGCATAATAAATCCTCTACTTTCTAGTTGATGCTTTTGTAAGGCTTGCAAAGTCAGTCAATGACACATGTCTCATTAATATATCTAACCTTCTTTTTTAGGATTGTTTAGTGCTTAATTATGTGTACACATCCAAAGTCAACCCATCGGATTCTGAGCTCTGGATTGTATGTTAGCACTGCAAGCAAAGCTCAAATGTGTAATACAGTATAATGTTTTGCTTTTTTCATGCACATCACCATAGGTTTGGAGGCTAATAGGTTGTGACAAGGGTATTGTCCTGATGGTGTTTAGAACTGTAGCTGATACATAACAATATGATATGCAATGGCATGTATAATCCATGCCCATGATTGTTACAGAAAAGAACTCCTATGTCCAGCACAGAATCAGCAGTGATCCGTGACAAATAACATGTTTACAACAAGTCAGCCAGCCTGTGCTCAAACAGGTTTATAGATGTGCTCAGCTTGACATGCATTGGAAGCATAATGCAGATGAGTGACAATCTATGAGATGTGTGTGTCTACCGAGCATGTCCTATGTATGTCATACTGTACACTGTACAGTGAGATCCCTGGAACAGGTAGCTGTAGTCCCTTATGACTTACAGATGTGCAGCATATTTCTCTCATTTGGCCTAAAGACAGCCATGTAATGTTTATATATTCTGGCTCGAAGCTATATATCTATACTGCATACACTGACAGCTACTTCATTCTGCCCAAAGAACAGACATGTTGGAGACTCTCTGATGTTTTATTACTCAGAGATGTCTGATGTCTGCCAACTTCCTGCAGGTGTCTGGGCTGATACTTATCAAAGGCAGGATTATACGCATTAATAGGGCTGATGATGGATGAGTATAAGGGATTGTTAAAATTTTAGTCAATGTAATGCCTATCCTAATCAGATGCAAGATAGAGCATGCCTTCCCCCCCAAAGTACACACATTTGGCAGTCGACATGTGTTCCAAGGTATATTAATGCATAATTGGGGAACACAGTAATGAACACTGTAGTCCAGTTTTTTTTTTCTGTTACCACACAGGTGACAGGTCGGCTGCATGAGGTAAGGTCTTCCACTTTGGCTTAGTATCATACCTGAAATGAAAAACCAAACGAAAAAAACAAGAATGAAAAAATACAGCCCAGCAGTTCAGGACCCGTAATTAGCAGTGACTTAATCCAACTTATTCCAAACAAGGAAAAATTACTGGCAACGGCCGAAAGGTCTTTGAAACAAAATGCTCCAAGCGCTTTCACCCGTATATTATCGGGCTTTTTCAAGGAAAATCACTCAGCAACATTGTGCGCTCCTTTAAATAAATTCATATTGATCACATGTTAAAATCAATTAATTAATTAGTGAATAGTCATTACATCTTAAAGAAAACTAGTGTGTATATCAAAGTATTGCATTTGATTTCAAATTCTCTATTACTTTCATCAAAGCATCTTTGAAAAAACTAGTTTCTATGTACTCGGACTCGTATAAACTATTAACAACTTAAAAGAATAATTCATTAAGTGCTTATTTCATAGTTCGATATATAAAAAAAACTCTTTAGATGTTAAAATGTATAAAAACATAATAATAAATAGAAATTAATATAAAATATAACCTATATGTTATAACTTAAACTTATATTGAACTATACGTACATCCGTTGGTTCAATAATTTAATATTATTCATAGGTTCATAGGTTCATAGGTTCATAGGTTCATACTAGGCTATCTGCCCGAGGGCATTTACAAGCCTAGCCCATCATTTTGTGGCTTACGCCACCCCTTTAGTATGGGGAACTATACCCATTATTTTGCTGTGCCTCTGTCGAGCAGTGACACTGAGGTAATCCCTGGGGTATATCTGCGATCTTCCATCCATTGGTCAAGATTTCTCTTGAACAAGGCCAGCGAGGTGCTCTGCCTCACATATACCGGGATTTTGTTCCACAGCATAGGGAGTCTTTGGGTGATGAATCTATCCCTCCAGCACGTCCTATTAATAGCCGTGTCGAGGTTTAAGTCTCCCGCCCTTGTGGCTCTGATGGATCTAGATTTTTTGAGGTGAAGCATATTCATCAAATCTGGGTTTGACATGGCCTTGTATGTAAGGCAAAGGTCACCTCTGAGCAAGCGGTAAGCGACTGAATAGAGCTGGAGTTCTTTCAGTCGGGCAGCATAGGACATATTTTTGAGACCCTTTATCCTTTTGGTGAGGAACTTTGTGGCCTCTCCAGCTGCTGCAAGTGTCGGGTCAGATACATTCCGAATGGGGCATTGTACTCAATCATTGGTCTGATGAGTGATGAGTAAAGGGAGACTATGACCTCCCTTGATCTAGATGAGAATCCCTTCATGATAAGGTGGGCAATGTAGAAGGTCTTCCTAACTACTTTAGCTACATGGGTGTCGAATGACAGACTACTATCAACCTGGGTCCCCAGGTCCCTGATAACTTCTTCTGTGCTCAGTGGATTGCCACCTATTTGGTAGCTAGGGGTAACCTTGTTTTTCCCGAAGGGTATGACTATGCATTTTTGGCATTTAACTTTAGGCCGTGGCTCTGGCACCAGTTATCCGCTTCTGTGAGACCCTTCTGAAGGATATCTGTGTCAGATGTGTTTTCTACTATGGCCCAGTTTGCAGTCATCTGCAAACTTTGTCAGCCATAACCCTCCTGTGTTTGCTTGTACTTCGGAAAAGTAGATGCCAAACAAGAGTGGGCCCAGGACTGAGCCCTGTGGGACACCACTTGTGACAGGCTTTGAGTCTGACATGGCGCCAGCAACTCTGACCCTGTGGGTTCTGTCACTCAGCCAGTTTGCAACCCATCTTGTGATGTATGGGTTAACATTTAAGCTGATGAGTTTTTCAATGATACCCGAGTGGGGTATTGTATCAAGGCCTTCGCCAAATCGAGGTAGGCTGTATGGACTGCCTTTCCTCATCAATGGCTTTGGTGACTGTTTCAAAAGTCAACCAAGTTTAAAAGGCATGATCTGCCTTTGACAAAGCCAAACTGGGTTGGATCCAAAGTCTGCAAATTCCCTATGTCTTTATTTATGAGGTCCATTATGATCCTCTCCATGGCTTTGCAGATAAGGCTTGTCAAGCTAATGGGAGGCTAATTTCCAGGGTCGGTGGAGGCACCGCCTTTGTGAAGTGGGACCACAGTTGCAGTCCGCCACTCCCTGGGTACGTATCCAGAGGTAAGACTTTGATTAAACAGCTGTCCTAGCTGTGGGTTTAATTCCTCATTGAGTTCTTGGAGCACACAGCCGGGGACACCATCAGGTCCCATGGATGCTGTGTTTTTTGCTTTGGAGAGAGCAGTTCTCACTTGGGCGTTGGAGATGTTTGGGGGGCTGCAATCGTTTGGTATAGATATCTCTCCTTTTGGGAGTTTGCACTGAACCTGTCAGCCAGTATGTTGGCAATGTCTGTAGGATTAGTAATCTTCACATCATTTTGAACTAGTTCTGAGCATATCTGGGAGTTTCCTCCCAGGTTTCTAACATAGCTAAAGAAGGCCTCATGATTGTCTTTTGAGTCTTTAGCTATTTTTCTCTCAAAATTTGCTTTGGATGATTTTATGAGAGCTCTTAGTTTTTTACTTATAGTGATCAAGGGTGTCTTACCTTTTAAGGATTTTGCTCTATCTTGTAGTAGCTTCCTCCTTTTGTTGTAGAGTTTGTTTATGGCTGGGGTCCACCAGACTGGACGCTTGCCTTTGGTACAAAGAGTCTTTGTTTTGCTTGGGATTGCCTTATCCATGCAGTCCTGCAGGTGCTGGTAGAAGGCATTTGTAAGTGATTCAGCGGCTTGAGTACTGTTTTCCACCGGCTCGTGTGCCTTAAAGGAGGCCACACTAGTCTTTAGAAGTGTGTAGTCAGCTTTGAGAAGTTCTTTACTGTGGTCTTTTTATTTCAGGTGGGGGTGGGATGAGGACCTCCAGTGAGATTAGTTTGTGATCTGATCTCACCAGTGAGGGGTATACTTCCGGTGTTGAACATTGTGCTCCCATGTTCGTGATGATGAGATCAAGTATGTTATCTCCTCTTGTGGGGATGGTGACTAGTTGTTCCATGGCATTTGAGTTTATGAATTCCAGGAACTTTTGGGCTAGGGTGTTTGGGCTTGAGTAGTGTTCCCAGTCTATATTAGGGTAATTGAAGTCACCTTCATAATTCATATTATACATTCAGAGTTAGATGTACTGTAAAATTAAAGCAAGCTAATCTTTCTTGTCATTAGTAAATAAACAACAATCACATCTAAAATCTTCGATGAAAATATTCACTGTATTAATTAATAATTCATATCCAATCTTGATGAATATCTTAATAAAATATAAAATATGAGTACAATTAGTTTTAAAATTGAAACTTATTTGTTCAAAAGAGTGTATGCGTGGAGTTAAAACATCATTTATAATATAGCTTTAAAATATAGCTTTAAAAAGAGTGGAAACTGAAACTATATTTATAACCTTACTTTTCTCATTTTTAATACACTCATGATGTTGATAGAGTCATTCAAACCTGGTGTCTTAGTAGAATTTAGTTTTAGTTGCCAATATAACTCGTGATATTCTAGGGTTGTCTCCCAGTTACCACCTCTAATATCCTGTGTAACTTGTTCTAAAATAAAGAACTTCAAGTTCATGTTTTTACAAACCAGGGAGTGTTTATAGAAAGCATTACTCTCTTTTTGTTTCATTACATCATTAAAATGTTCATACACCCTTCTCCTGATGTGTCGTTCAGTTTTTCCTATATAAAAACTGTTACAGGATATACATGTCCCTAGGTATACTAACCCTTTTGTAGCGCAGTTATAGTATTTTCTGGCAGTGAAGTTAAATTTTCTTGAGGGAATCCTAATCTGTTCCTGGTTTATCATAGAGTGGCATCGCTTACAATTACCACATGAATAGGTCCCTACTCTCCTTCTGTTTTTATTGCTCTCTAAATTTTGTTTCATTTCAAAGATCTCTTTCAAATTTTTATTTCTTTTTCTGACAAAGTGTGGTCTTTCTGGAATAAAGGATTTTAAGTCCTCATGATAACTCAAAATGGGCCAGTATTTGAAAATAGTGTCTTCAATTTTTCAGAGTTCTTATTGAAGGTGTAAATGAAACTACTCTGACTTTGTATCTTGGTTTCAGTTCTACTCTGTCATTGGTTGACAGTACCTACTCCTAGTAGGGGTGGATATAATGTGTCTCTTTTTTGACTAATTTCCTGTGCCAAGTCTTCAAACAGTTTATCTCGGTAACCTTTTTCTAAAAAGAATGTTTTCAATGTTCTCACTTCTTCCTTAAAATCTTGTAGGGTACTACACATTTGGGAAGCTCGAATCAATTGACCTTTAATAATACCCCTCTTTTGAAAATGTGGATGTCCACTGTTGTAGTGAAGGTAGGAGGTAGAGAATGAACTTTTTCTGTATAGTTTAGATTGAAAACAGTGGTTTTCATAGTCTTTAACAATGGTTACATCCAAGTAGTGTAATTTATCTTTATCTGTATTGTAGGTGAATCTGAAGAAAGCTGTTGTATTGTTAATGTATTGTAAAAATTCACAAAGACTCTCTTCACTACCCCTCCAAAAAATACAAATGTCATCCAAAAACCTTCTGTAATATGCAATATCTTGATGCCATTTGCTAGAAAAAATGTATTTCTTTTCCCAGAAGTATAACACAATGTTTGCATATAAAGACACACAGGATGCCCCCATTGCTACACCCTTTTTTTGACGGTAAATTTTTCCGTTAAAATGTATGAAATTATTTTCTAGGACAATCTCCATAAATTCTACTAATAAATTGACGATGGTAGCTGTTTGAACTGTTTCTGTTACTAAAATTTGTTGAACCATTCTAATTTTTCCGTTAAAATGTATGAAATTATTTTCTAGGACAATCTCCATAAATTCTACTAATAAATTGATGATGGTAGCTGTTTGAACTGTTTCTGTTACTAAAATTTGTTGAACCATTCTAATCCTGTTTCTTGTGGGATACTAGGGAAAAGATCTACCATGTCCACTGTGACCATCAAAAGTTGGGAACAGAACATGTTTTGATCTAATTCTTTCAAAAAATCCCAAGAATCTTACAAATGTGGTCCACACTAAACACAAAGGATTTTAAGATGATGTCTATGAATTTAGCCAAAGGTTCAGTGATGCTACCAGATCCCGATACAATAGGTCTGAATTTTAAAGGTTCTAGACCTTTATGTGTCTTGGGAATGCCGAAAATTTGGGCAATTCTTGGTTTATCTACATATAAATAATTATAAAGTTTTTCATTAAACATGTTCTGTAACAGGTGGTCAAATAATTGATAGTTGATTTTGGCATAGGCAATGTTTATTTCATTTTTGGATACTAGTTCATATTGATCAGTGTCCTGTAACAAATTTTGTATGTAAGCCTCATAGTCTGTCTTGTACATTAAAACTGTCCCACCTCCTTTATCAGGTTTCATAATTTGACATCCCTCCTGTCTTAAGTAATTAATTAATTCAACTTCTTTGCCACTTAAATTATTCAGGATGTTATTATATTTCTGTTGTTCCATACTCCTAATGTCTTTTTCTACTAATTCCTCAAAGACTTTTAAGGTAGAATGCATTGGTGGGTTAAAGGTACTTTTTCTTGTAAGTTCAGCAGTTGTACCTTTTTGTCCTTTAAAAATATATTTAAGTTCATTTGTCTCATGAACAATTTTAAATCAATTAAAATATCTAGTACAAAGACAGGCTTGAGTGGGACAAACTGGAAACCTTTTAAAAATAATTCAAAAAATTCTGAAGTGATTTGCATATCAGTAAAATTGTATATTGTGAAGTTGTTACTTCTAAAAACAATTTGCTTAGTTTCATCCATCTCTAAATCTAAAGGTACTATGTGTGAGAGATTTAATTCTTTAGTTAATTCCATTTGTTGTATTGGTATCTCCGTCCTCCCCCCCTCCCGGGGGGGGAGGGTACTGAAAATCCCTTGCAGATTGCTTTCTGTCCTTCTCCGCTAATCTCTCACTTCGCCTTAGACCTTGTGCACCTGTGTTCACTTGGTTACTTTGAATGTTAATTTCATTGTCATTAAAAAATACACTTTCAGTGTTAGTGTGGTTTTTGTTCCTATTATTAAACAGTGGGAAAGCTCTACCCTCACTGTATTCAATTAAGTCCCGATCCAATTTCCTGATTTTGCAGTTCAGAACTCTGAAACAGTGCTGGTCTACCTCATCAAATGTTTTTTCATACTCTCTTTTAACACTTGTGAGTCTATCATCTGTAATTAACCGACTGTTCAATACATTCAATTCTTTCAATAATGTATCCGCTTTTTTCCCATAATCAGTAATCATACACTTTAATATTTCTAAGCCTGCCTTATTGAATATTTCACATAATTAATCGTGTAACATGGAACCCGCCTGTACATTATTTGGAAATTTAAAAAATCTAAGGCCTTTGGGTACACATTGTACATGCAGATATTCTCTTAAATAATCTATCTCTAACTGATTATTTTTGTGTAGGTACAGTTTATCTTTAAATTCACTAAGTGAATGTTCAATGTTAGAGTCAAGTTCTTTGTTCACTGTACCTGTTTTGAAAAAAAAAAAAACGGTTTAGCAGTCCAAGCTCCAAAGTCAAAGTTCTTTGCTTCAAAATTAAAGGATTTGGTGTTAGGAGTTTTAGCTCTAGTTTGAGCTAATTGACCATTCAAGCAAGTGCTATTACCTGCCCCATTCGTAAAAGTGTTATTATTGTTGGCAGAAAATGTTCCTGATTTCGCGCTTTTGGAAGTTTTATTCAAAAACTGCATTTGATTACATGGGATCTCTCTGTCATTTTCTTTTTCTGTAGTTTTATTCCGCTCGATGATGGAATTAGAACGTTGGGTAAGCAAGTCCAAAATTTGGTTAAACTCCGCTCACGTAACTGGCGTTGTGTTGAGGGCGTCATCCCTTAAAACTGTAGGCGTTTCCGCTAAGCTGCCAAATTCCATTCCTTCCGCCATGGCTGAGATACTGTGATCCACGAAATGAAAAACCAAACGAAAAAAACAAGAATGAAAAAACACAGCCCAGCAGTTCAGGACACGTAATTAGCAGCTACTTAATCCAACTTATTCCAAACAAGGAAAAATTACTGGCAACGGCCAAAAGGTCTTTGAAACAAACAGTCTTTATTGAAACAAAATGCTCCAAGCGCTTTCACCCATATATTATCGGGCTTTTTCAAGGAAAATCACTCAGCAACATTGTGCGCTCCTTTAAATAAATTCATATTGATCACATGTTAAAATCAATTAATTAATTAGTGAATAGTCATTACATCTTAAAGAAAACTAGTGTGTGTATCAAAGTATTGCATTTGATTTCAAATTCTCTATTACTTTCATCAAAGCAATTTTGAAAAAACTAGTTTCTATGTACTCAGACTCGTATAAACTATTAACAACTTAAAAGAATATTAATTAAGTGCTTATTTCATAGTTCGATATATAAAAAAACTCTTTAGATGTTAAAATGTATAAAAACATAATAATACATAGAAATTAATATGAAATATAACCTATATGTTATAACTTAAACTTATATTGAACTATACGTACATCCTTTATTCCAGAAAGACCACACTTTGTCAGAAAAAGAAATAAAAATTTGAAAGAGATCTTTGAAATGAAACATAATTTAGAGAGCAATAAAAACAGAAGGAGAGTAGTGACCTATTCATGTGGTAATTGTAAACAATGCCACGCTATGATTAACCAGGAACAGATTAGGATTCCCTCAAGAAAATTTAACTTCACTGCCAGAAAATACTATAACTGCGCTACAAAAGGGGTAGTATACCTAGGGACATGTATATCCTGTAACAGTTTTTATATAGGAAAAACTGAACAACACATCAGGAGAAGGGTGTATGAACATTTTAATGATGTAACGAAACAAAAAGAGAGTAATTCTTTCTATAAACACTCCCTGGTTTGTGAAAACATGAACTTGAAGTTCTTTATTTTAGAACAAGTTACACAGGATATTAGAGGTGGTAACTGGGAAACAACCCTAGAATATTGCGAGTTATATTGGCAACTAAAACTAAATTCTACTAAGACACCAGGTTTGAATGACTCTATCAACATCATGAGTGTATTAAAAATGAGAAAAGCAAGGTTATAAATATAGTTTCAGTTTCCACTCTTTTTAAAGCTATATTATAAATGATGTTTTAACTCCACGCATACACTCTTTTGAACAAATAAGTTTCAATTTTAAAACTAATTGTACTCATATTTTATATTTTATTAAGATATTCATCAAGATTGGAAATTAATTATTAATTAATACAGTGAATATTTTCATCGAAGATTTTAGATGTGATTGTTGTTTATTTGCTAACGACAAGAAAGATTAGCTTGCTTTAATTTTACAGTACATCTAACTCTGAATGTATAATATGAATAATATTAAATTATTGAACTAACGAATGTACGTATAGTTCAATATAAGTTTAAGTTATAACATATAGGTTATATTTCATATTAATTTCTATTTATTATTATGTTTTTATACATTTTAACATCTAAAGAGTTTTTTTTATATATCGAACTATAAAATAAGCACTTAATGAATTATTCTTTTAAGTTGTTAATAGTTTATACGAGTCCAAGTACATAGAAACTAGTTTTGTCAAAGATGCTTTGATGAAAGTAGTAGAGAATTTGAAATCAAATGCAATACTTTGATACACACACTAGTTTTCTTTAAGATGTAATGACTATTCACTAATTAATTAATTGATTTTAACATGTGATCAATATGAATTTATTTAAAGGAGCGCACAATGTTGCTGAGTGATTTTCCTTGAAAAAGCCCGATAATATACGGGTGAAAGCACTTGGAGCATTTTGTTTCAATAAAGACTGTTTGTTTCAAAGACCTTTCAACCATTGCCAGTAATCTTTCCTTTTTTGGAATAAGTTCGATTAAGTAGCTGCTAATTACAGGTCCTGAACTGCAGGGCTGTGTTTTTTCATTCTTAGTATCATACCTCTCAACCATACCAAATTCCTCGGTATTTACTGGTTTTGAGGGCAAAACAAATGGGTACCATGAATTCCCAAGTGGCCCCTTCAGTTCCCAGGTTTTGCCAATGTTTTTTTAAGGTGACGTTGCTGCTGACATCATCACATGCAGGAGCATGGAAGATGATGTCAGCTTTGGGAGACAGACTGCCAGCCTGTCGGAATTCAGGTGAGGTTTCAAAGGCCGTGTCTGTGTTTACCTTTTTACTACATACGATCATACATACATTCAAAGTCGGCACTGTGTTGGAATCTTGTATGATTCTACAAATTCGGCATGAGTTTACATTCTCTGCAGATAATTTTATTGGTCTTCTTTGTATTTGGAGTGAATCAATGAATGGGATGAAAGTTCTGATTCAGAGCCAGGTAAGAGAAAACAGAAAACACCAGTTTATGTTATTTAATCAGATTTGTTGTTTCTAGAATGTAGTCCCTAACCTAATATTAATGGACAGTGTCTGATGTTCACAGGATTTGTGGAACATTAACGACTCTGCGTGTGTGTGCGTGTGTGTGTGTGTGTGTGTGTGTGTGTGTGTGTGTGTGTGTGTGTGTGTGTGTATGTGTGTTTCTGTCTGCGTGTGTGTGTATGCATGCATGAAAGCAGAAGAATCCGCACGTATGTGTGCAAGTGTGTGTGTGTGTGTGTGTGTGTGTGTGTGTGTGTGTGTGTGTGTGTCTGAGAGAGACAGAGAGAGTGGAGAGTGATGCCTGGCAGCAGCAGCAATGAGGTTTGCGTACCTCTTCCATACGCCTCAGCCTCTCACACAATAAATATGGATTGTGTGTAGGCATTCCATAGTTTTCCAGTGACATAAAAGAAGGCATAAGACATGCTATGAACAGAATAGAGATGACTATTTAAGGCAAGATTTCTTCAGAATAAGCTAACTGGCATTACAACTTATCCATTTCTTCTAGACTATTCAGAAATCAGAATTATTGTCTGGTAATCTAGAAAATACTGAATAAACTCTAGCATTCTATTTAGTAGTGCAAAGCAATTGTTGGAGTTTTTTTTTTTTAATCCCACTTCAAACTGTTTTTTAGAAGAGCATCCCTATTGTCATTCAGTCAAATCTGGAAATGGTAAATGAAGATGTTCCACCGCCTAGTGGCATGCCTTTTTACATCACAAAATGGGTGTGGGCAGGTAGAGTTGGAGAAGAAAGGGGTGTAGACAAGCAGAGTTACAGGTGGGGCAATGATGTGTCTTTTCTTTCCCTTCTTAACTAACTCTGTTTTGCTATCCTACACCTGCAACCTGCCACTCTGTTTAACTTCATTTCTGTCACTCTCCCAGTCACTCTAACACACACACACACACACACACACACACACACACACACACACACACACACACACACACACACACATAAAATCCTTTTGTTTACTGTTGTACTTCCTTCCTTTTTCTGTACCTCATCTATTTATTTAAGTGCCTGCTTGATTGTTTGCTCATTTGCTTGTCAATTGGGGTCTATTTAAATCTGTGATTTTGTTAGATTGAGAACTAAGGTTCTGTTTATAAAGTGCTGTTAATTTGCCAAATAAGGAAAATATTTGAATTTCAGAAGTATGAACAGCAAGGAAGCTGGCAGAAAATTGCTCATGCTTTAAATGACAGCTGCTGCTAACTGGCTTTGTCAAGGAAACTGATGTGATATTCCCATTTGCAAAACTGCAGAAAAGAACCTAAATATTCATTTTATTATCATTTGTAAAGACAATCTTTGTTTTTTTTTTTTTTTTGTTTATTTGCCTGGGGGGTGTATTCTGGCTAAACTGGCATAACACTTTTTTGCCTGTTGCTGATCTACCTGCTAAGGCTAAGATGCAGAACATTTTCCATGACCAGAATAGAATTTTTTTCACTCTTGATTTTTGTCTATTGCATATGGTGTTCGAGGATGAGTGACTGATCAAGCGAAATGTCAAGGTATATAAAGCGAGTGCTGTTTTCATGGATATTTTCTACAGAATGTGTGACTGACCAGTTTAAAAGTAGTTGTTTGAGAAAATGCTTAGTTTCAAAGATCATTGAGTTGGCCTTTGATGGGCTGATTACTATAAAGGGTTAGCTTTTACAATTTGCCAGTCTTGCACACATATTCTAAATCTCTCTGTAAGATTTATGACAGGAATTAATGTACTGCTAGTCTATGCAGCACTGCTTTCTAGATGGTATCTCTCTAGTTACTCGGGAACTGTGGATTTGTAGTGACTTACCACTGCCTGTTCCCTGACAACAAATGCAGTTGCTATGTCAGGTTATCTGTTATGTGGGTTTACTGTGGCTAATAGATGATTTAAAGATGAACCAGAAGCTTAAAATACTTCCAGATGGTGCTGCTTTAAGTTCTGTACATACAGGAAACTGTTGAAGTGTTAGGTAGCACATCTGGTTCTGAAAGGCTGTAGTATTAGAAGCAAAATGTTTTAACATGACAAGCTGACTTTTTGATAAACACTTAATACAGCGGTAGTATTGTTGCCTCACAGCAAGCGTTTCTCCTGTTTGATTCGCAGCTGGAGTGCCTTCTGTGTGGAGTCTGCATGTCCTCCCCATGGTCGAGTGGTCTCCAAAAGACATGCGTGAATGGGTGTGCCTTCTCTGAAGGTTGGGTGTCGGGCTGGCAACTCGGCACCATAAAAATCGACTGCCAATCATTAGCGGACCGGAGTTCCGCTGTGGTGACCCCTAACCAGGAAAAGCCGAAAAGACAAACAAACTGTACTTAACAATTTCATCTATTTTAAGAGTGACACTTACACACAGAAAAAGGGTGTAGCAATGGGCACGGCTTGTGCTTCTAGTTATGCAAACATAGTGTTACACCACTGGGAAAACAAATTTGTTTTTTCCACGCATTGGGTTCAACATATCACCCAGTATAAACGATACCTGGACGATATTTGTTTGTTATGGGATGGCTCTCTAGATCAGTTCTTAGACTTTATGGTTTACATCAATTCTACCACTCCCTTTCTATCTTTTACTTACAAAGTAAATAACGATTATTTGCATTATCTTGATGTTGCCCTTCTTAAAGATGTCAGTAATGGTACTTTCCAATCTAAGATATATAGAAAAAACTCCTTTTCTAATTCCTACCTACATTTCAACAGTGGCCACCCCTTCCACCAGAAGAAGGGTATTGTGAAGGGTCAACTTATATGTGCTTCAAGGATGTGTAGCACAATGGAGCTTTTTCTTGAAGAGGTTAACTTGCTAAAGCAACTTTTTGATGAAAGGGGTTACCCAGCACACTTAGTAAGTAATTTGGCTGAGGAGGTTGCTGCTGGTAGGGAGGCTACTTACTGCCCTCTGTTAGGTAAGGGGGCATCTGGTGGCTTTCTTTCAAAACCATTGGAACAGATTGAATACCAAAACAGTTTTGTGTATACCTTTTCTGGTGATTCCTTAAAAATTGAACAATCAATTAAAAAATATTGGCCAATTTTGGTACAACATGATGATTTCAAACAGATTGTTAAGGAGCATCCCCATTTTATTAGGAAAAGGGACACAAACCTCAAGGGTCTCTTTGAGATCAGACCTGGTATGGACAATAAAAGGGTTTATTCAAAACTTGGAACGTATAAGCGTGGTTCATGTAAGCAATGCCCTTATGTGCACAACGACAGTTCATTTTTCATTCCCTCTAGGAGGTTTAAATTCAGGGCTGAACACCATTACAACTGTGGTACGAAAGGAGTTGTCTGTTTAGGTTTTTGTACTCAGTGCTCTAGTTTTTACGTAGGTAAAACTGAGAGAACCCTTAGGAGAAGGATATATGAGCATCTTTATGATGTTTCCAAGAAAAAGGAAAACAATGCTTTTTTTAAGCATTTTAGCACATGCCCTAATATGCGACTTAAATTTTTAATGCTAGAGCAAGTCCTACATGAGAGTGAGGGGGTGATTGGGAAACCCGACTTGAATACAAGGAACTGTTGTGGCAGCTCAAGTTGAACGCAACTAAGCCTCCTGGTTTAAATGACAGTATTAGTATTATGAGTGTTTTGAAACTGAGGAGGGCCAAGTTATGATTTTGTTCATTATAAAAATTTTTTTAGATGGGTTGTTCATTGCCAGTTATTTTGGACAACATTTTGTTTTGAGTGGATGTTTCAAACCTTGGTTAACTTTTCATATGATTAACAGAGGTCTTAGAAAGCAATAATTCTTAATAGATTTTTTAGACATAAAAATAATTTTTTAAGACTGTTTTTAAGTTTTTTAAGCTTGTTTGTAGCTTTATAAAACAGTCATACATGCTTTATTACGAGTTGTAATTTAAACACATGTTTTTACATTATTTAGTACAATTTTGTGGATTATTAGACATTGTATAATTTCATTGAATGAATGAATTGCTGATTTGCATATTTTATTAGTTGCTATTCTAGTCACATGATTTGGGCTAGAAAGTACTTAAGCCTTGAATTTTTAATCATGGTTCATCTTGAAAAAGCCTGGTATGCCTCCAGGCGAAAGCGCTTGATGTGGAATTTTTTATCAGTTCATTAAAACAGAGTTTTATTTAAGTCATTTTGAATTTCTTGTTCCTGTTGAGCCTTTGGATATATCATTTTGTTCTTGGTCTGGTTCGGATCTAATTTGGTTTTGTACTTAATATTAGTATAGGAGCAGTTAATTTTATTTTCATAAAAGAAAAGTGTATCTTAGTTTTACGCAAGTACAAAGTTTGATATAGGTTCAGATATTAATATAAATAAAATGCTATTGATCTATTTTGTGTTTAATATTTTGTCTGTTCTTCCATTTCCATTCAAAGGTTGGTATCCCACAATTCCACCAGGGTGGGTGCGGGTTACATAATTATGTATGCAAATTTTATATTAATCAGCATACATATTTTTGGCCATTTGTACCTAATTTTCATGGGCCTTTGTCTAGATTTTTGATGATTCCAGGTTGAGAGGTATGCTGAGTATCACTGGCATGTGATCCAATTTGCAACCCACCTGTTAACAGAAAGTGTGATATTCACTTCAGTTAGTTTGTCATTGAAAACAAACGTTGGATTGCATTTTAATTGTGCCTGGCCAAGGCAAGATAGGATGAGTGCACAGCCTTGTATATGTCTCTGCTCACAGTCTGAATTTCCCACAGTTTTTGCAGACACAAGCTAACCATGAGAACAGCTAACTGGAACAGATCTACTGTTTGGAGGTTACCTATGTCAATTTTTGTATGAGATGCATGCATATTGTTTCCATTGCCTTAAAGCAAATGTTGAATACAGTTATGGGAGTATAATTCTATATGTATGTTGCCTATCCTACATTGTGTGGGAAATGGTCATTGTATTCCATTCATTGTGGACAACAGCAGTACTCAAACCATGGATGAATATGGTTCCTAGTGCAGTACATGAAGAACACAGCCCAGAATGTCATTTGGTCCTTTGGATTCTGTGCTCCATGTATCGGAGTGAGTAGTAGTAACTTGCTTTTTGTAGCTACCATGGTTTGGAGGTGATGATGCAAAAATGTAGTAAGCTTGGTGTTGTGAGGGGGGACACTTTACAACCACCTGTGTCTGCTAGCAGGTATGGAATTTATAGTGAGTCAGTGTGTAATACTGTCCAGAATTACTTCAGTATACATCTGAGCAATATATTTTATTTTGCAGATATTAATGATGACAGGCTTATGGTTATGCCTGGATATGTGTCATCAATTATTAGCATAGTTGCTATATGAGGCTTCTTCTAGGTGTTTCATTGTTTAGGGTTCACTGAAGTGAGTGGGCTTCCTGGGCCATTTTGCACATGTTGTATTTGTAAGCAGCAGCTTCTGTCACTTACTGTGACAGATGTTCTTATATGAACAATAATCCTGCCACTCTCTCTCAACTGTCATCCAACCCTATACCACCAACCATCCTCTACATAGCTCTCAACAGCATCTACTGCAAGTTTGTATATTGGCAAGCTCCTTTACAGCTATTCAGTAGCTCAAGCTTGGAATAAATTGTCAGTAAATATTAGCTCTGCCACCACCCCAAACACCTTTAAAATAACTCTAAAATACAGCCTTCATGAAGCATGGTCATGTTTCTGTAATGACCCAACATAACCTCTATCAACTAATCTGTTGCCCTCTTAGCTCCTAATTTCTATAGTTCTTTTCACTACTGACTTCTTGGCTTTATCCTCCTGCATATGCTCTCTCTCTATATATTTTTTTTCTGGACAGATTATACTTTTATTATATTTTTTCTACTGTTCATGCTTTAATTTGATACATTAACTCCTATTCACCTGCAAAAAGTATACCATGTTAGCTATTTATTAGCTGCTATATTATTGTATCACTTGCACCTGCTTATCTTGTTTATCTTTACTTTTTGTCTTATATTTTTGTATTGCAACTACTGACCTTGTTATTTTTCTGCTTGTTTCATGTATTATTGGAGCTTTTCTCTTCGGGTCTCAGCTGAAAAAGGGCATCTGCCCAGTCGGACCAACCCAATTAGCAAATGTCAAATAAATAAATAAACAAATAAATAAAATGTAGTAATGACAGACATACACCAGTATGGACTGTATTTCCCGGAAGATCTGTGTGTGCACATTTTTGTAGATTTGTAGACAAGGCATCAGGGTGTAACTTACCCCAGCTGTCAGCCTTGTTTGTGGAAACCTGAGCTTGGACTTTGAGTATCCCATCCCTTAGGAAGATGTAGTTACCTTGGATGATGATTTTGAACCGGAGTCCCCCCTAGGAAGTTAATTAGGTTTTTTAAACTCTACACATGCTGTTTTATGGTTGGATTAACAGTGCAGGCACTACACGTGCCATTACATTGTTCACTCATATTGCTGACAAACAGGTGTGATATATTACAGACCCTTGTGGGGTGGTGCACTATTTCTTCCATGTCATTTCAGTTTGCAAAATCCAATTATGTTTGTGCAAGTGAGTTTTTCCTCCTTTAATTATCCATATGAGCACTGGTTAAAATAATCATGTCAACTAGTCTTGCACGGGGATAAGAGGGAACCTGTTAGGTGCGAATGGGAGATTTGAACCTGGTATCTGCATAGAGAGTGCTAAAAGGAGGGGTATATGTGATCTGAGTGGTATTTTCTGGGGAGTACCTATGGTGTGTACATTATGAGGTCCTTCTTAAGCTGGATCTATAGATCTGTCATTGATTGTTAAGTGTTTTAATTGTTGTTTGCTATGTAGCAGAATGTATGACAGCTAGCTAGAGCTGTTGAGGATCCACTCTTTAACATAGCAGCAGCCGAGTTTGTTGGAAAATAATTGTATTGTCATTTCTGCATCTATAAGGGCAAAGTGTTAAAGCATCTGCACATAAATCACAACAGAGCAGGTATTTCATGGAAACACTGTTAAAGCTCATAATAGGTCCAGAAACAGTAACCTTCAATAGAGCCTCCTATTGTATACACTTGTCAGAAGTGTGCAGCTGTGTTTTCTATAAAAACAGATGTCACCCTAATGCTCATAGTATTTTGTTTACTAGCATGATGGGTTGCCATAGCATGTCATATGCTTCCAGTTCCTCCTTTGCTCTCCTTTCTGTTCTGTCACAACAACCACTTGCCTATCCTCGGTCACCACATCCATGAGCCTAATATTAGGCCTTCCTGTTTTCCTCTTACATGCCAGCTTCATCCTCAGCATCTGTCCCCAAACATACCCAGTATCCCTGCTAAGCACATGTCCAAAGCAATGCAATCTTACCTCTCAGGACATGTGTCCAAACCATACAACATTGTGCTGACGCTGTAATATACTGATTACTAATACAGTCCATCTTCAGCACACTCAGTTCATATCTTAACATCTCGAATTCCTCCAGCTCCTGTTATGACTCCTGTATTTTTGTCAGTGCCACCATCTCCAAACCATATCACATAGCTCTTCTCAGTACACTCTTGTAGACCTTCCCTTTCAGTGTTATTGATATCTGTCTGTCACATATCACTCCTGACACTCTTCTATACCCACTCCGCCATGCATGCACTGCCTTCTTCACCTCCCTTCCACATTCAGTGTTACTGTGAATTTTAGCTCCCAAGCATTTAATATCATACTCCTTCACCAACTGTACTTCCTGAAGTCTCACCATTCCTTTATCCTCCTTCTCATTCACAGACATATATTCTGTCTTAGTCATTATGCTGTTCATTACTCAACTCTGTGTACCATAACTCCACCTTTCCATGGTCTCCAAAACATGTTCTTAGATTACAATATCATCCACAAACATCATAGTCCATGGGGTCCCCTGTGTGATCCTATGTCAACCTGTCCATCACCATTGCAAAGAGATGCCATGATGTTCGTGCATGCCATGAAAGGAGTATCACTGTTGTCTGGCTTATATTGCATGAGGTGACATCTACCTGTCTGCCAGGCAATTGTGTGCCCATGGTCTGTTGTGAGCAATATATATCTGATATAGTTGATGACATCAGCAGTGTCTGTTGAAGATATGAGGGCAGTGTACCATAAGCTGCAGTAAAATGATGTAGCATCCACCAGCAGATCTCTCTCTCTCTCTCTCTCACACACACACACACACACACACACACACACACACACACACACACACACACACACACACACAAAAGTTGACTACAGGGAGATTAGTACCCCTACCTATCTTGGCTTACAGACTAGAGAACACAGTAATAGACACACATACCATGGCACAAGTCTGACTTTAGCAGGACTGCAGGTGATCTTATAGTAGATAACATCAGCAGGCCCTATAGGGGACAGGAGGTTGGAGGACTGCTAGACATGGATGTTTTTTGCAAACACAAAAGCAATGCAAAATCATGGCAGTTTCCAAGGTAGTGTTGAATACACACTCAGTCTTCTTTATGGAGACACACACACACACACACACACACACACACACACACACACACACACACACACACACACACACACACACACACACACACACACACACACCAAGTTGACTGCAGTGAGACTAAAATCCCTACCTATCTAGGTTTATAGACTACAGACCACAGTACTTAATGCATGCACCATGGAACATGTCTGACTAACAGGACTGCAGGTGATCTTATAGTAGATGACATCAGCAGGCCATGCAGGGGACAGGAGGTTGGAAGACTGCTAAACATAGATGTTTTTTGCAAGCACAAAAGCAATGCAAAAGCATGCCAGTTTACAAGGCAGCATTGAATACACACTCACAGTCTTCTTAATAGAGACACACACACAGACACACATACGCACACACACACACACACACACACACACACACACACACACACACACACACACACACACACACACACACACACACACATGGATGCACACACACACACACACACACACACACACACACACACACACACACACACACACACACACACACACACACACACTGCAGTGAGAACCAAACCCCTACCTAAGTGCACAGACTAATGAACATAGTTTTAATACAAGTGTCAGTTTAACACGACTTAATGTAAACTTATAGTAGATGTCATCATCAAGGGATGTTGTGAACACCAGCTTGGGAGGCCTGTATAGGCACATCACTCCTTAGTGTCATATGAGCTTAGTATATTAACTGTAGTATACTGTTTAGAGGCCATAGCTGTGTAACAGGACAAGTCCCTTATTGAGCATATTTGGATGTTTTCCTTTGCCAGTGCAATCTTGTGAGCACAACTTTTTCACCATGTCCATGAGTAAGCACACACAATTGTATATTACAACTTTGATTTGTGTTAGATGTATGTGTTGTATAATTAAAGAGATCCCATGGTTGTACTGACAGTTGTTGAGGTTGGTTGTGAGGAAACACATATGGATATGTTTGTTAACTATCTGTAGAGATAGTTACACTGTGGCCTCAGTTTCAATGTTTCCACATCTTGGAAATATAGAACAGTAAGAACACAGATTAATAGTTAGCATACCTCTCAACCTCATAGAGCACAAAATCTGCACAAAGCCATAATTAATATGGCAACTGTTGAAATAAAGCCCTTACAAACCTACAATGTTGATGGAATAACAGGTTTTGCATTAGTGCATTAGCATGCATTTTTCTGAAGGGTATGATATACATAAATTAAATGTTTATCATTATTTTCGGACTTAATTCTCAATGATTTAGCAATACTGTTGTATAAACCAACATATTATTGGGAACAGACTACAAATATGTAAAAATATGGACATTCTTCATAAATTTTGCAATTTAGAGCTATGATAGTTAAGCACAGTGAAAATGCAGTGAGTATTGCACTAAGTGTAGACACATGTGCATTTCACACTTCTACCTGTTTTCCTGGTGTTAATTAGTGCACTCACGCGAGGGCATTGCTAACATCCACTCTTCCTATTATGTAATGCATTCATGTTACTGCAACCCACTCCTCTCATTACTCCAGACTATGATTTCACAATTGCTATGGGCAATTTATAACTATTAACTGCATATTTCCTTTTTCTGAAGTTTTGCACTTTGCGCAAAACATTTATATCATTATTAAAACAGTTTTCAGCATGCGACGCATTGTGCAAACATGTACTAAAAATATAAAGATGAAAATGTTATAGGACACAGAGTCACAGTCTGTACAAAGCACAAACTATAGCAAAAACACCTCCAAAACCTCAACTTACATCAAGATTTAGAACCCCATTAAAGCTTTATCAAGCAGGATGGCTGCCTTACTCCTTTTGGCCACAGAAGCTGCTTTCTGAACTGCGGTCATTCCTCACACAACCACCTCCATTAAAACTGTACACTGCTATCAAACCATGCACAGTATATTATATATGTACTTCTATGACTTAAATTTGGACACAGACACAACTCATGACAGACATATGATTATAACTATACATCCCTCAGTCTTGCAATCCTGTTTTTGTGTAGGGGGAAACACATTTACTGTTAGGATCGAAAGTAGCCTGGAGTCAGAGACTTCAATGGAGTGGAGTCAATTCCTAACTTCTCTCATACAGGATGTAACAGTATTCAGGTGTGGTTGGACTCTTTGAATGTTTCATGCCTCATGCATAACAATTACATACGGTAACATTGAAGTACTATAAGTGTATGCACTCGCATGTTAACTTAAGTTATCTAGAAATGCACTGCTATATATTTGCATACTGTAACAAGGTAAGACATATACAGGGAAATGTCATAATTGTGTTCAACACTACAGTCTATGTTCAGGCTTTACCTTGCAAATGAGGCATTTAACACAGCATTAGTTCAGGGCTGAATGTCTGATGCAAGCAGTACATAGCCAATGCATGTATAGATAAAGGTTGTGTGAGTTGCCTGACATTAATTTTTATATATGTATGTGATTAGTAGGATGGTTTTAGACCCTAGGTGGTCAGTGAATGTGCTATGCATTGCCTCTTAGCCAAAGCATATTTGAGCATGCCTACATCTTCTTACAGGTACAGCAGCTGGGGGTTCCTCCACCAAGTCCTCCTGTGACTGTAGCTCTGGTGACCTAGGCATTGGTGGGGGGATGTGTATCCATTCCCCTTGCTGATTCTGCTGCAGCTGTTTCCACAGGATTAGATTGTGCAGCATAGTGCAAACTGTGAAAATTGGCGTACATGTGCTTGGAGTATACTGCAAGGCTCCAACAGACATATCTAGGCATCAGAACTGTGACTTCAAAAGCCCAAACACACACTTTATGATGTTCCTAGTTTGTGCATGTGCCTAATTATTGCATTCTTCTATGTGCGTGTGTGCATTTCTGATGGGTTTCATCATCTATGGTTTCAGGATGTAGTCAGCATCCCTCAGTAAATGGCCCTGGTGGGATGTCCCCCCTTATCAAGCATCTGGTACAGCTGTGATGTGTGCCAGATGTGGGGGTCTTGATAACTACCAGGGTTACCACCACACACATTCTAGATAATCCTCTGGGCATTTCACATGACTTGGCAGTTGATGCCTTGATGTGTACATGACTGCAATCTATGGCACCCAGTACTTCAGGGTAGTGCTCTACACAATAGAAGTGTTGCATATTGCTGGTCCTCTCCTCAGCAGTGAGCGGAAAACATATGTGTTCACTGACATGTTTAAGCACACCATCCAGGAACTGGTGGAATATCCTGGATGGCGATGCCTGTGACACCTCCATCATGTTGCCAGTTGGTCTTTGAAAAATACCTGTAGCTAATATTCTAAGGGCTACACATACTTAGTTTCCATGGGAATGGGTTCTCCTTGGTTGGCTCTCCTTGGTTGAGGCCAGCAGAGCTCAGAGTTCTTGTAATGTGTTCCTGTTCACTCTGTAGTGCTCTACAATCTCCAGCTCATATAACACCTGGTAGGTCACCCTAGGCTTGAACACTCATCTCCTTCTCAGACTAAGCCTATTGTCATCAGCACCAGCAGCATTGACTTCAGCCTCAAGCACATACACAGCATGTACAAATCTCCAGTCCCTAGCATTATGTCAGTTAAAAGTTCAAAGGCTCTACTCCAATGTTGTTAAAATATCATGGGAAAATCAGACTGTAGGCTGTATGCATACTTTATAAATTTCTTGATTAAGACCACCATCTGCTATTGGCTGCTTTAAATGACATTCACCTGCTTAGGGCATAATTAGCAGGATTTAGAACTCCTGCTGCAGTGTGCATTGCTGCATTCTGTGCACCAATGTGCAACAGAGCGCAGTTATACGCATTGACAGTAAATCATGTAAAGCATTTAATAATATCATCCCTACTGTCATGGTACATACAGAATATGCTAATTATGGATAATTGCTTTTAATTTCTATGACCTACAATGCCAGCACAGTATGATTAAAATTTGACATAGCCTATACTTGAACCCAGGGCTATCTGCACCCTAGTCTAACACCTAACAATCATTATCACAAGACTAGAGGGGATTAGATGAGTGAAACCCCACTTACCAGGTTTGCCTGATGCTCAGAAGTTGTCATCCATGGAAAACACACACCATGTAGGAGCTTACATGGAGTGTACAGCCCTACATGGTTCTTGCTTTTTGTGATTTAACAAATCAACTAATTTCTTACATCAGTTACATAATAACCATGCTGATAGCCTGAGCCTGGAAACCGCACAGATAGTAGCTGTGCAAGCTGGGCAAAAGCACGGGTGGATGGATTTAAAGATACAGTGCTGGGTATTACTGTAACTGTTGTGACAATATATCATACCAAACTTTTTAATTACATTTGTATTATTGTTTTTAAAATGTTTCACTCATAATGGTGCATTGTGCAAATTTGTGCTAAAATAAAAATTATAATATTTAGAGGGATTTTACACATATTCCTGATCCTTTTGAACATCCTTGGCTAGTAAATGCCTGTTTTTACTTTATGGGCATTCTGTCCGTATTTCAGGATTTCTGTATGCCCTTACTTCTGTGTAGGCTTCTGTATGTGCAAAATGTTCTCGTACATTTCCAACACAGACACAGAGCCTACATGGTTGTGTGTAAGGTTGTTGGATCACTCCACCATATTGATTTGCTTCATTTGCCTAAAATTCAGCTACAAATTCTGCATGCCATGAAACCTTCCATTGGTGCACGTGAATGAGCATGCTTGTGTGCCACTACACAGAGTTTACTAAATCTAAAACCTGCTGTGCCCATGTTTGCATGGCATGGTGACACGAACATGGAAAAAATGACTGTGTAAGCTTTATTGAATTTGTACCATTATCTTAATCATAGGCTGGTGATGAATGCAGGAAGGCCAACCGGCAGAAACCATGCACTCAGTCAAAGAATATATTCACTGTTAAAACTAGCCCCTTTTTTGCTGTCTAGCTTCCCATGCTGAAGACTGACAAAAGAAGTTATACATAAATTATTTTGACTGTTAATTATCATATTTTTCTCATATATTCATAGGTTCATAGGTTCATAGGTTGGTACTAGTCTATCAGCCCTAGGGCCTATACAAGCCTAGCCATAACAATTCCCTGGCTATTTCTTCACACATTATTTACTTTCCTGGACCCCTGTCTAGCAGGGCGACTGACGTAATCCCTGGGGTGAATTTCCTTTCTCCCATCCAATCGTCAAGGTTCCTCTTGAAGAGGTCCAAAGAGGCACTCTGCTTGACATGTATGGGCAATCTATTCCAGAGTCTGGGGAGTCTCTGGGTCAGGAACCTATCCCTCCAGCATGTTTTGTTTATTGAGATGACAAGGTTTAGATCCCTGGAGCGTGTAGCTGTGAGGGATTGGGATTTCTTTAAGTGTAGCATGTCCAACAGCTCTGGGTTTGACATGGCCTTGTATGTTAAGCAGAGATTGACTCTGAGTAGACGATATGCGACAGAGTATAGCTGGAGTTTTTTAAGGCGGCCAGCATAGGGCATCTGCTTTATTCCTGTGATTCTTTTAGTGAGGTATTTCTGAGGCCTTTCCAGTTATTGCAGATGTCTTGAGAGGTACATACCAAATGGGATGTTGTATTCTATAATGGGTCTAATGAGGGATGAGTACAGTGGGACAATGACATCCTTTTTTCTGGATGAAAAGCCCTTCGTGATAAGGTGTGCCACATAGAAGGATTTCCTGACTGTTGTGGCTATGAATGCTGTATGAAATAGTGATTTTTAAATGTGATTCATTATGTTATACATACAGTATTACAGTTCACCAGTGTAACTTTTCTGTGGTTGCATCACTGAATTTATTTGTTATGAACTGCATTCATTTTTTTTCATAACTTATTCCTGGTTTCCTGATCCATGCCTCTTTGTACAACATTTTGAGAACCTCATATTCTGCTTTGCTATGGTGGGGCAAGATCACTTTCATAGAATGTTTAATAAGTCACTAGAAAAATAAAACTGAATGTTTCAGGATCTTGTAAAAACAAAAAAAAAAAAGTACCACAGGACAGGACATCATAGGCCTCTGACAGCATACTCAAAAGAGCAAAATAATGAATAGAAATACACGAATATGTTTTATACCATATACATGGCTGAAATGCAGCACATCTCTCTGCTTTGTAATTATTTATTCTTAACAGTGAAGTATCTGTTGTCAGTTAATGGACAAAGGATCTTTGTGACTCTTTAATTTAACACAAAGGCAGCTTATAAACATTGCTAAAACTGATTACATTAATAAAGTAGCATGCAGGTACATTCAAACACCAATATAAAAACTAGTGGAATTGAAATGGATTCAGTGATGGAAGGTGTATAAAATCACAGGATAATCATCCGTACATTCAGATAATACTACGGCAAAGTATTAGCAACTCTCCACTGTCATGCAGCTAAGCAGTGAGTTGACTTTATGACATGCACAGTGCAATATTCCATACAATTATTGATTTTGTTAAACAAATACTTGGAATCGAATGACAAGTTAATATTTGTTTGCAGCCACAATGCTGGCAGTTATTGTACAGGAGTGCATTCCTGCTGCATTTTCTGTAAATAGACAAATCACCTTGTAGTTGAAAGTTTCAGGCTCTTGTGCATCTTTTTCATTCTGTAAGCATCCAAGCTTTTATGCAGATATTACTAATTAGAAAGTTACAGTGTGGGCATCAAAGGAGACAGACATCACAAAAATGCCTGCAGCAAGCATATGGATGTTCCCAATGTGCTTTCCATGAATAATACATTCCATGATATAATACAATGGAGTCTGTTTGATTCATGTTATTTACCTGGAAGCTGGTATATATGTTACCAAAAATATGACAGTTCTGCACATAAGGCGATAAAGCTGAATATATATTTCTATAATATAACGTTTCTGCCCCAGATATTTTAATCTAATTGGCTCAAGTGCAGTCCCTAAAAATACTGAATATATTTTATTAACAGGACTGTTAGCAAATGTCTGACATTCAAATGGCTTCCTTCAATTAGAGTTTGGAAAAAGACATTTTAAAATTATCCAAACAGGCAGACAAATTCTGATCCATGACAAATGAATATGGGTCGGACCACTGAGCGATACCCCTTGCCTTGGTGGCACATTTTGTGACGTGAAGGGTCTGAGAAAGGCAAATTCAATGAAATGGTTAGTAAACAAATAACACTGATTAAATTAAAACTTCATAATTAATTGAATAGAAGCCTTTGTTCAGAAGCTGCTTTTTTCATTTATCAACTTAATAGGCACAGAAAGTAAAGGATTCTAAACTAGAGCTCCAGAGCTGCTCTATCTAGGGGATACTTACCAACAGTCCGCAAGTGCAGATACTTGCATATTAAAGAGAATCCTACCTCACGTTATTCATGTAGAAGCTGTTCATATGTTCATAGGTATAAACTAGGCTAATGATCACTGGGGCGTTTATAAGCATAGCCATGGAAACCATGTGTATCCTACAAGTTATGATTCCTTTGAGGTATGTCTGCATTCTCTAAGGTTAGTTAGGGCATGGATTTAATGGATGCTTCTGTCTATCAGAGACATTATTTTACCACTAGACAAGGGGTGAATTTCTGATTTCCCATCCACTGCAACAGTTTATGCTTGAATATGGGTAGGGAAGGGCTCTTCTTCACATGGATGGGAAGCCTATTCCAGAGAATGGGGACTCTCTGAAATACATACCTGTCCCAAAATCATTTCTATTTAAGTCACAAGCAAAGTTTAATTTCTTAGATCTAAGCATTCTATTGTTGTTTGTTTTGTGGATATGCAAAAAGTCCACCAGAGTGTGATTCATGGGTGCTTTGTATGCCAGGCATAAATTGAATCTCAGTAGTCTGTAGGAGACAGATTACAGAGACAGGGCTTTGAGGTGACCTATACTGGTCATTGTTTATATCCTGTATTCATTTTTGAGAAAAACCTCTGTGGATGTTCCAGTTGTTGCATGTGCCTGGTCATGTATGTGTTACAAAATGATGGGTACGTGATACAGAATGATGGATCTGGTGAGGGCTGATTACAGTGACATGACTTCTCTGAACCTAGATGCCATGCCCTTATTTATAAGTTGAGTGACATTGAATGATATTTGTGTGACTTTAGGCATATTGGTCAAAATCCAGGTTCTGTCTACACAAGTCCACAATTTCCTGGCTACTGTGTCTACTTTTAAGGGTATTTTATCGATGAGGTTGTTTTCCTGGGTGGCCACCTTCAAAAAGGTTAAAAGGTTCTATTATGCTTTGCTTGGCATTGAGTTTTAAGCTGTGAATTTGGCGCCCATTATTTGTCTGTGTTAAACCTTTCTGTAATATCTTAGTATACTGGGGGGGGATCTATGATTGCTCCCAGCTTGCAAATAGCTGCAAAGCTGGTAAGCCAGAGACTCTTGACTTTGACCTTGAATTACAAAAACTAAATGCGAAAGAGGAGCGGACCCAAACTAGAGCTCTGGGAGGACTCCACTGGAGACTGACCTCTTTGTGGGGGTGATCTCCAAATCTAACTACTTGAGTTCTGCCTAGGAGCCACCTGACTCTCTAATGAGATACATAGGTGTTTATGCCTAATTCCTTGAGTTTGTTACCAATGCCTGTGTGGGGTTTTGTATGGAATGTCTTAGTTAGGTCAAGGTAGGTGGTGTACAGTTTTGCCCTCATCCACTGCCTTGCTGACCTTCTCAAAGTCCTCCAGGTTCAGTAATTATGACCTGCCTATGACAAAACCAGAATGGGTTGGGTCTAATGTCTGAAGGATTCCTACATCATTGTTAATCATTTGCATGGCAATTCTTTCCATGATTTTGCATATGAGACTAGTCATACTGATAGGTCTGTAGCTCCCAGGATCCACTGATGGTCTGCCCTTGTGCAAATGGATGATTGCTACAGTCTCCCATTTGTGTAGCACAAAGCCTGTGCAGAAACTATGGTTGATAGTGACCCCAGTGGTCTTGATAGGCTATATTTCAGGCTATTTTGGAGGCATCCTGACGTATTATTGGGGCTCATCAAAGCTGTACTCTTGGCCCTAGACAGCACATCTAAGAGCTCTTCCCTACTGATAATTCCTCCTACTGTGTTAAATGGTATTTCTTTGGGACTGGGGCGGGGTGCAAAGTTGGAGCTGAATTTGGAGATTCGTATTTAAACTCCTGGCATTGAGAAGTAACACCTTCAGATTTTCTTGGGTTTTGCTATGTTGGAAAGTTTGCCAATTTAGCAGTGCCTATAAAAGGTCTATGCAAGAGGATAATGCTTTGACCAGTATTCAAAAGGCTAGAGGGGACAGGTACCAACTATCCTTGGCAAAGCAACATGGTTTCTTAACCATGTTCTCTCACTCTGAGAAATTTCATATCACCCTGGAATGACAACAAAAAAACACACCAATTATTAAAGTCAGTCATATTCTGTTCATATTGTAGCATCATCCTTGGTGAAAGTATAATGCTGCTCAATGCTAGGCACATACCAACCTGTGACACACAATGTAAGAGCACCATAATGTCTGTCCTCATATATTCTAGGGAGGTCTGTCTCAGGTCATTTACACCCCCCCATGAACTATGACTGTAACATACTGGTACTTGCGGTGCAATAATTAGTGTGAATGTGTAGTTTAATGGATCCTGGCTACTGATATGCAAATGACCATTATTTTCTCTTTGGTCAGCCTGTTGAGTTGGCATCAGTATGTGATACAGTCTCCTCTGTTTGGAGTCCTGGGTAGTATATTGGCTTGCCTTATGAATGTAGTTGAGGCTCCACTGGGTGTGGCTGTATGTGCAGTGTTAGGTGTTGCTTTTGTTGAGTGGTTTCAAGTTTGCTTACTATAATTTTTTTTCAGGTGGAATGCCTGTGAGGTCTTTGGGGTTTGGGAACATTGTATTTAAGTAGCTTAGCATAAGTATCTCTATTTTTGGTGTACGCACTCTGTATGGTGAGTGTAGAGTGTGTGCGTTTTTGACAACCAGAGTGATATTATGAGTGTTTGTATGTGACAGTTTTGTCTCCATAAACATTTTGCATATGCATCTCACACATACTGTAGTTAACATTAGACAGTTGTTACATTGACTCAATATACCCACAGCCATCAAACTTGCTGCAGAGAAATTGCGAAAGTGCATATAAAATGATTTCAGGTCCTTGACTGGGTGAGTTACAAGGGTGTGGTGCACAAAGGGTTAATATTCGCTGACTAAGGGTGCATTTGGAGCTAGAGACTAGACTAGGGTACATAACACTACATTCAAGGAGCAGTGCTCCTCAATGCACAAACTAGCTGCTCTGTGCCACTTAGCATGAAAAGTAGTTGACCTATTGAGTTACTGGTACAGTTTCAGTGGTTGTTTCATAGGGAACATTTGGTTTCTCTGTGTTTGCATCTACACAGGGCACTACTAACCACCGCTGTACAATGGGCAGACTGGCAGAGGCACACAAATGCTCCAAATTTACACAGGTTCTTAAACACAGAAAACTGGATTCTACACCCTCTAGTAAATAAAATAACCACACTTACAGTGTTCTTGTGTTTCCCTAATCAGGTTGATCACTCCATCACACTGCCACTAGATGGCTTATCCCAGTTCTCTTAAAGTAAAAACATGAATGATTGATTGAGAGTGTATGCTACTACAAAACAACTTAACAAACAACCTGTACAAGTTGATTTAAAGTATTAGGAATCTTTAAAATGGTTTAAGGTGCAAAATCAATAAATAAAGCAAAATTAAAGCAGTAACACCCTTAAAAAAGTTAACCCAAGTGCAAAATAATAAAATAAACCTCTTATCTACCAAGGATGGATCAGGATTAATTCAGGACCCTCTCAGTGTGTGGTGAGGGTGCCAGGCAGATTGGAGCTTTGGTAAAATGAGCAAAAGTCAACTTGTAGCAAAGGATATTTACTCCAGAACAATGCTGAGTGGGCACTCAGTATTATGGATCTAGGGAAAACAATGGGTGGAAAAAGTACTTAAATATCTTACACAGTTAACAATAGCAATGAAAGAGAGAATGGAGAGACTGTTGAAGTAGGATTACTGTATGGTGCAGAAGCCAGAGAGACAGCCTTTTAAAATTACAGTAGAAAAATGGTGGGAGAGTTGGGCAAACTTCAAGCTACAAGAAGCAGACTGGTTAGGCAGGGAGCCAATCTAATAAAGTCAGTATTGAGGCTCTAGTCCTATCAATATGTGCTACAGGTCAAGGACAGCAGGGAGGTTAGCATTTTAGAAACTTTAGCTTAGCTTGCTGGGGCTGGGACAGATGAAAAGAATAGGGGAACAGAAAGGCAATGGAATGCAACTATAAGCAGGCAAATTATAAGCAGAATATATGACTAGCAGCAAAACAGGAATACAAACAGCTATAATAGCAAAGAAGCACAAATCCTGGAGCAGAATTTATAATACTGCCACTAATGCAATTTTACCACAGTGTAAGGCAAATGCAGAAATTTACCAGAAATTTTGCCAAACTGCAGTCAGTTTCTCTCAACATTTAAACAGATTGAACTCTACAGTTCCATTCAAAATGGTGTCTACGGGACTGCAATCAGTTTCTCTCAACATTTAAACAGAGTAGGTTGCACACACAAAAAGCATTTGTTAAGCTTTCACTTACAGTGCTGTGTAATTAAGCAGGTCACCATATTGGTCAGCCATAGGGCTCTTTTTTTCTACTTGAGTGGTTGCCTCCTTCCCCTGTAACTTAAGTAAATTAACTCTTACATTACGAGCTGTAATACTTACCTTATAGCTTTAGGACACCTTAGGAAACCTTGTAAACTGCAATAGCCCCGCTATGTTCGCCCTCACTATGCTCGGGCTCTCTTCGCTCCCCTCCCTGCCCCCAATTACCTCCCGCCCCCAGTGCCTCTAAATTTATAGTACTATAGCCACTCCCCCACTTTCTAGATCCTATCTGCTTTCATCTGGGATAATTCCACCCACCCCCATTCTACTACCTACATTTTAATAGCACCTATTAGCTTTCATCTGGCATTCTCCCATCCACCTTCCAGTACCTTTACCTCACCACTCTATCTTCTGGTGTTGCATCACCAGTTAAAACAGTTCTTTAACTCACTAGCTGAATCACAGATAATGATATACTCCTCTTTACTACCCCCCTTGTTCACACCATACTTCCTTACCTTGTATGAAAACCAGTTTCTCATGGGATTTCAGGTCCCAAAAGGCCATACTATCACCCCAGCTGTAAATCCTTCCACCTTCAACCATACTTACAGTACCAGATCCTATGCAACATCTTGTTCAGTCTATCAACATCTCAACCCCAGGCACATTAGCTCTAGATCCAAACAATACCACAAACTACTAAACAAATTCCTGAAGTTCATCACCAAGTATAGACTCAACCTAATACTTGGTGGTGATATTCACTCCAACCCTAGCCCACTTCAGATACACATACCCCCTCTACTTGCAATCTAAGCTATAAACCTACAATTAATAGGCCAACTAACTCTCTCCTAGTCTGTCATCTCAATATTAGAAGCATTAATAACAAGGTACATGAATTGCATGCACTTCTGGATGTCCACTCCCCTGAGATTCTCTGTTTATCTGAAACCTGGTTAAAACCTAACACTAAAGACAATGAAGTGTTACCACCTTGGTACAACATACACAGTCTGGATTGTGCTTCGAGGAAGGGGGTGGGGTAGCTGTACTTTATAAATCTGAGTTGAATGTCACCATAAATGTAATACAACCACCTCAGATTAATAACTCACAGATTCTTGCCACCAAATTGCAACTTAATAAAAATAAAAGCATTAATATAATCTGTATGTACATTCCCCCAGGTAACAATATATCTACATTTGAAGATATCCTGCACTGACTATCATGTCACTACCCCCAAGAAACCCTACTACTTGGAGACTTTAACATAGACTGGGGCACCTTTTCCTCAGAATCCCCAACCACCCATATTAACCTGCATGCATTTACACAAATTATATCCACCCCTATCAGGATAGGTAAACCCAACCAAAATGAAAGTATACTTGACCGAGTAGTCATAAATAGTCACCCCCAACTGTACACCTCTGGTACCCTCCTTAATGGCCTAAGCGATCACCTTCTCACATATGTAATTAAGCACAAAACCATTAATTCCCAACAACCCTTACTCAGAATGGTTAGAAACAATAAAAACTTTGACCCTGCCAAATTCCAACAAGAACTAAACTCATGTAATTGGTCTATTCTAAAACACTTCCCCTTAGAGGAAGCAGTAGCATACTTTAAAAACAAATTCCTTGAGATCCTTGAGTTGCATGCACCTGTTCGTTCAAAGAGGACCAAGGCAAAAACTGCGCCATGGCTTTCTATAGAGTCTAAACTCAAAATTACCCTTAGAAACAAAGCATGGGCTTTATGGCATTCTTCTAAAGACCCTCAAGATCACATTAAATATAGGCAATCCAGGAACGAAACCAAAAATCAATTTTACAAGACAAAAAACAATACTACTGTAATTTACAGACAGTAAATCAAAATAACACTCAGAAATTTTGGGCAGGTTTAAATAATCTACTACATCCTGGACAAACTTCAACCCCAATCCCTGCTGCTACTATTGATAAAACCCCTGAAGATGTTTCTGATAGTTTTAACCAATTCTTTACTGAGACAATTCAAGCCCTAGCTAGCCAACTACCTCCTAGCTCCCCTGATCCTGAAAGTAGCACCCCTAGAAACCTACTCGTGTTCAGCTTCCAACCAGTCACCACTTCACTTATCCGTACCTTGATCAAAAAATTAAAACCCACTACACTTTCTGCTGATCAACTCCCTGCCTGAGTACCTACAAATATCAGTTGATGCTATTGCTTACCCCGTCTCAATACTAATCAATCGAACCATATTAGAAGCTAAAATTCCCACCATCTGGAAAATATCCTATGTAATCCCACTTCACAAAGGAGGCAGCTCTACTGAATTCTCCAATTATAGGCCAATAGCTATACTCTCTCCACTTGCAAAGATTATGGAAAAATGTATTCATAGACAACTCATGCACCACCTAATCCAGAATCACCTTATGGCAGACACTCAGCATGGCTTCCGTCCTCATCACAGCACTACTTCAGCCCTCCTAGCATTTACCAACACCATAAACCATAATTGCAAAAATAACTATATATCCTCAGTCCTCTTTTTTGATCTTTCCAAGGCATTCGATATGGTTGATCACCAACTTTTAATCCACACCCTGCAAACATTCTGTCTAGATACTGGAGCCCTTCAATGGTTTCAATCCTACCTGAATGGTCGACAGCAGGCTGTTCTCTGGCAGAACAAACTCTCTAACCTTCTACCTAACACCCTTGGAGTACCACAAGGCTCTATACTAGGGCCCTTGCTGTTCTCCATCTTCATTAATGACCATTATACTGTCATCCCAAAAGTCAGCTGTATCCAATATGCTGATGACTCTACTCTGATTTGCTCAGCCACATCTCCAGTAGAGTTATGGTCAGCTACCCAGACCACCTTTAATACAATAGAAAACTGGCTTTCTGAACATCGTCTGATCCTAAATCCCAAAAAAATTAAAATGCTGTTATTTTCACCAGCACGTAGGTCTACCGCTTTCACCTCTACCATAAAATCAAATGATGGCACAAAAATCTCCCCTGACCCATCTACAAAACTATTAGATGTCATCACAGACAATAATCTAAAATTTGACCTACATGTTAACCAAACTATCAAAATCATCAATAAAAAACTAGGGTCACTTTACAGAATAAAAGCCTTCCTAACCCCTCCAGCTAAAATTGCCATAGCTCGCTCTCACCTTCTTTCAACCCTTCTGTATGCATCCCCTCTACTCTCGAATTTAAACAAGACTGTCCTTAACAAACTCTCAATTTGCTACAACCACATTGCCGGGTTTGCCACTGGGCTGCCTTTTAGGACACATCATTGCATCAATCTAAATCAGCTTGGGTGGCTTGAACTACCCAGCCTAATCCAGTATAACCAACTGATTATGGCCTACAAAATCCTCTATAATCCAGACAATACTCCTGCACTTAAAACTATTATCACCCCCTATAACAATCCTAGACCGCTTCGATCCTCTAACAAACTACTAATTCAGACTAGCAAAATTAATAACACAGCCGGTGACTCTCTCTTTGCAAACTCTGTAAGTAGATCCTGGAACTCTCTTCCAGCTGATATTACCTTACTTTCCACCTTAGGTCAATTTAAAACTAGACTCAAACAACATTTGTCACTTAACTGGCTATGTCAATGTATCAAGCCTGGCTAACTCTCTCTAGAATGTGTAAAAATCTGTTAACCAGTTTACTGTGTAATTTAATTTAATCCTGACTTGCGCTCAGGATTAACTGTAACCTGTGGAACTTGTTTAACTTACTTACTTATGTAATCTTTGTAAATAGTCTGTTTGTAATATGTAATGCTTGTATTATGTAATGCTGTTATCTGCTTACCCTTGGAGCTTTTCTCCCCGGGCCTCCGCTGAAAATGGACATGCATCTAGTCGGACTATCCCGGTCAACAAATGTAAAATAAAATAAATAACATTGTTTATGGAAAAAAATGCTGTAACTGATCTGGCAGTAGTTCACAGTTTAGATGTAACTAAAAATGAAACTACAAGACTAAATCTGTAGAAAGGATTCAAAGTGCAAACAGCTAGCTTTTCCAGGTAATTCTACTCATGGAGATTGACGTGCACTATAATGTATAAATAATGCAAAGGTCTTGGAGTGATTCACAGTCTTCTCAGAACTGCAAATAAATCTATAAGGCTAAGATCCCAGATAACTTTTGTTGTTTGTTAAAACAGGAAAACAAGCTGAAAAGTACAAAGTATCACCATACAACTTTAAAATTGAAATAAAAGCTTTTTTTCTTTCCTTTTTGATGAAAAGAGCATTTTGTACAATTCAGGGCTTTTGACATCCATCAGAGTCTAGAATAAAAGACTTTAAATACTTCCTGCTTATATGTTTGTAGATTCATGGACAAGTACCATGATAGCTGTCATTGTGGTCTATTTTGATTCTAGCCAATTTCACATAGTGAGAATCAAACTCTGTATCGCTTGTTTGTGAGATAAACATTTTGACCATTATACTATCCCCCAATCCCCCTTAAGAAGGAAAAGATGTCTCTTACATAGAAAGGTATTGTTTTTGTTACAACTGCAATTTGTAACTAAAATGACTTTGCTCAGCAGGTAGAATGTGACTAGAATTTGTATATTTACTTAAGAAAAAAAAAGATTAATTAAAAATGCTTTAATAGATTTATTAAAGCCCTTTTAATGGATGCATTTATTTGTTTTTGCATATTTACAACATATAGATGGGCTAGCACCCTGTCTAGAAGGGGTGTTGTTGCCTTGTAAACAACTGGCTATGGATTACCCAGCATTCCAAAGGTACTGTAAAGGATGAAGCAGTTTATTGAAAAATGGATGGGAGAAAGTATACAGTTTATTTATTTATTTTTACATGTGTTTACCCGTTTAGTGCACCGATAAAGATTGACCCATTACAGGTACTGCTTGGGAAAAAAGGCATTCACCATTTGGAATATATGATACAAATCAATAAACAGTCTCCATCACAAAAACAAGCTAGCAAAGTAATATTTACATTATATGTAGAAGAATTCATAACACCACAGGAGGGTAGAGATATGAGTAAATAACAGGGATGTGACCATTTGTGAGGCAGGAGCATTTACATCTGATGTGAAGGTAGGTTTTAAGTTCAAGCTGAAACTTGGTGTATTTGGATATTTCCTTAAGATGAAGAGGGAAGATTGCTAGAGAGTGAATGCCATTGTGGAGAAGGCATATTTTGTGGAGCAGAGGACAATTCTTGCTGCTAAACCTTAGAAAAATGCAGAAAAGTTCCACCAATTATAAAATCCCTCAAAGAAAATGGTATCAGAGCATATTTGTTATACCCTACCAGACTGAGAATCTTTCATCCTTCAAGTGAAGAAACATTAATACTACACAGGAAACAAGTAACTTTCTTTCAAAGAATGAGTTACTTCTTTTTCTGGATCCTATGGATATTTCTGCCAGAAAGATGAAAAGAGCTCCAGGAAAAAAAAATGACACAAATGGAGCCACAACTTTAAAAAAGTCTATTTTACAGAATACATCTTCCAAAGTGAAAAAATGTGTATTTAATACCTTATATAGTTTACCTTCTATGTAAGTGATTCTCCATTTTGCCTTTTATTAGTGTTATCAGTTAAATATACTTAAAACAGGCAAAGAAAGAAAGAAAGATTAAGTAAATATGTAGTTCACATCTGATAATAATCCATTATTAAATTATTACTTTGGATGTGAGGTAAGTGAATAAGTAAGGTTCAACCTTCAATCTTATCATCACTTCAAGTTCAATCTTACATTATTTAATAGTTAAGTAGCTATGCTAGCTTTTATGTTCTTACCAAATTTTTAATTTCAATAAATGCTTATATATTCTGTAAACATTAGTGATTATTACTAAATATTTCAAGTAAAACTTTCATCTAACATTAATTTTTGAATATAAATATATGCTTTATATATTTTGAAACTGTTGGCTACCACTTTAAGAGTGAAATGTTTTCACAGCTACCTTGCAAAAGATTTGGTAACAGACAAAACATATGATTTACATTGCTCTGTGAACATACTTAGCATACTTTTTTGATTTGTGTGATATGAAGTTCATCCAGTAAAATAAAATCATCTTTCTCACAGATTACTTCCCCTCCATCATAAACCTCTACCAGTCTGTGCTATAATATAGGAGTACAAGTGATGTTCTGCTAGCTGTATTAACTTTTATGTCACTTCCTATGTTTTATTGTTTCTTAAATTAACTGTTTGGATTTAAAAATATATACATCACTCAAATGTAGTTTTAAACAATCGTAACTGGAATTAAATTTCTGATGATAGTTACTTGTTGACATATGATTTTGTGATATTTAAATGTGTTTTAACATTTATAGTTTGATCATGAGAGATGATCTCTTGATTTTAAAGGTCTTTTTTAAAAAGTGTTAATATGTGTTTTTTACTTTGGCATTGGTCACCCTTCCAGCCATAGCAAACATTAATTTGCTAAAGACACTACACATTTTATGTTTATGTCTTGTGTACCAATGAAATGTTAGTGATGGGGAGGAAATTAAATTCTTAAGTAGGTGTAGCTGTATGTCTGGATGTCTCTGATCTACCTCTACAGTTGGATGCTTCTTTGTAGTGTGAATGATTACACCTTCTAATAACATTTTCAGTGAACCATCTAAAATGATATGTTTTTAGCTTTATCATGTCCATTAATACTGGACTGTTTTGAGTTTGACTTGCATTTTTATAAGTAAAAGACAATATTTGATCTTGGCTATTTTAGGCTATGACTTTGCATGTTTCAATATAAAAACATGATTTCTTCAGCACTTAGCAAAATAAGTTGGACGTCCATTGTGCCTTTTGATAACAGATAAATATTACAGAATCTGAAAAAATGGAATTAGCTAATGGATATAGTTTCTTAATTTGGTTTATGGAGTTACATTTACTATCCAAGTCATTTTTGGACTTATAATTAACTAAATGTCTGAAAAATATCACAGTTTTGTTAAGAGGATAACATGTTAAAGTGCTGTAGTTATGGGTGATGCTAGAAATTTTAAGTTTGAGTGGTTCAAGCATTGTTGTCTGGGGTTATTGGTATTTGGCTCAATTAGTTTACATTAAGTTTCAGGTCAAATTAGTAATTGGGAACGCTGGTTGAATTACATTGTTATTAGCAAATTATTTTCTGTGAATGATAAATATGTGAAAATGCTTTTCTGAAGTACTTGCAGTGAATTAAATGGATTCTGTGTGTCTGTAGGATGGTTAAATAGCAGGGTTTAGTAGATCTTTTTATTAATATAATTTAGAAAGAGGAAATGATATATGTGGTTTCTGGTTCAAACTAATGAGGCTTCACAAGGCAGCACAGATGCTACATGGATGAAATTAAGGTAGTTATTTTTTTCTTTCTTTTTGGATTTGTAACCAGATATGAATGTAGTATGGTTTATGTTATGTTGTTTTACTGATTTATAATGGGTGGGGTAATTAGAGGCATATAGTAGTGATGTTATATGGGCATTTCATGTTTATCACCTCCCCTTTTTTTAAAAGGTGACACAAAAGGGAATGATATAATGTTTTATTACTTTGATGTTAAGATGCTTAAATCTCACCTGTTATAAAATTAAGTATATTAGTATGAATTATTCACACAAATAAAAATCTGATTTGATTATATAGTCCCATCTTTAATTGCACATTTTGGACATAGAAATGCTGAGAAAGATGAAAGAAAATAGACAGCTGTATATTTCTATCTGAAGTATTACAGCTACAAATAACTCATATTTGTGAAAAAGAAAAAATATTGTCTTAGTTTCCTGAGGTTGAAGGTTTAGCACAATCCAGTCTAAAAGAAGAAGTGTATCTATTTTGTGGAAATTTACTCATGTGAAGAGAGATTTCAACTAAAAAAATGGTTCTATTTTCCAAGACTGCTTATATTATTCAACCTACTGTTCTTTCTCGTATAAAATCTCAAATCAAAAGATTTAATTTACATTTTTATGTTTTTATAGTTTTCAAGAAAAGCCAGAATTGCATATAGATACCATATAAGACATTGGAGTACATGAGGGATTAAACTACCTGATTTAGAAACCTGTATTAATGATTTTCTACTGAAAATAATTTAATGGTGCAAGTAAGTATTTCCAGTTCACATCATAAGAATCATCTAACCACTGAACAATTATCTTTAGTAGAAAATCATTAATACAGGTTTCTAAATCAGGTAGTTTAATCCCTCATTTTAAGAGCCTTTGAGTATTTTTGAAATTATACTAATAAACAAGTTAAACTTTCTCAAGGATTATTTCAACTAAATAGAAATTGCCTTTGGTTGATAATATGCATTTTTTACAATACAAGATTAATTCACTAAGCAATTTAAGTTATATAAACATCTTCTTGAGAAAATTTAAAGTATATTATTAGTATCATTTCAAAAATACTCAACGGCTCTTAAAATTATCTCTGGAGATGTAAACTAAAAATTAAAGGTGATTAGAAACATTTTGTATGAATGTAAGCTACTAAAAATACTTGCAAAATGTTAATTTTCTACAAGCGCTATGGTCTGATGATGTGTTATCACCAGTTAGAATGGTGATATTTCATTTTCAATTCCTAATCTAATTATCCCAGGCTTGTCTTATACTTTTTTGACTATTCTAGCAATTGTGAGGAAAATAATCCCTAGAAAGTTGAAGAGTTCTGATTAACTTCAATTTAATGACTTTTTGCATCTCTTTAAAAAAGTGATCATAAAACAGTATGAAATTATCAACTAAAGATCAACTAATAAAACTACATTACCAGGCTATAATTCATACCATACCTTTCGGCCACCTAACCTGGACTGAAACACTAAAGGTGGAGGCATGTCCATATTCATTAAGGATATCCACACCTCCAGGCTAGTTGCTCAGTATAATGCATCTGAGATTATCCAACTGAAACTAACTCTGAGCAAGACCGCAATACAAATTGTAGCTTGCTACAGATCCCCCACCATGCCCCAGGATTCCCACTCCTCATTTCTTGATACACTAGAAAATATTAGGTACAACCTAACATCTTAATATTGGGCAATTTCAACTACCCCTCTATTAACTGGGAAAATCACTCATGTACTAACTCTTTTGCTCAATGTTTTCTGGAATTCATAAATTCCAACGCCTTGGATCAACTTATCTACACCGCAACCAGGGGCAGCAGTATCCTAGACCTGTTCATTACCAACATGGGCAACCGGTTTTCCACACCAGAGGTCAATTCCTCATTGGTCAGATCTGACCACAAGCGAATCATCCTAGATATCCATATCCCGCCCCCACCTCCCAATAGGGAAACCCCCCCATAAAAAAATTCTCCCAAACCAACTTCACTCTTCTTAAGACAGAAGTGGCAAACTTCATGACACCCATGCAGACGGACAATAGAGGTGCAACTGCTGAATCCTACACAAATGCACTTTATAAGCACTTACACGAGTGCATGGATCGTGCAATCCCTAACAGAACTAAGATGTTATCCTCAAAAAAAAAAGGAAGCCAATCTGGTGGTCCCCTGACATAAACAAACTCTACAACAGAAGAAAGAAACTGTTGCAAAAAGAGTAAAATCCCATGATTGGAGGAACTTCCTAGTCAGCCTCAGTAAAAAGCTGAGATCCCTCATAAAATCCTCTAAAGCTAGTTACAAAAACAAAATAGCCACTGATTTTAAAGACCACTACAAAGCATTCTATAGCTATGTCATGAATCTCAGTGGCAACACTCAGATCTGCTCTGAGTTACAACACAATGGCACTAAATATGCACAACCAACTGATATTGCCAACATCCAGGCAGATAGGTTCAGTGCTAACTTTACCCCCATCTCACCCCCTTAAAGGCCCACCTCTATACTGGAAGAATACAAAGTTCCTGTAATCACGGTTGTACAGGTAAAAACCACACCCTCCAAAGCCAACAACACAGCATCCATGGGACCTGACAACATCCCAGGCTGCATTCTACATGAACTACAGAATGAACTGGAACCCCACCTAAGTACCATGTTCAATCATAGCTTCAACTCAGGCTTTGTGCCCACTGAACGGCACACAGTGATGGTTATCCCACTCCACAAAGGGGTAGCCACCACGGACCCCGGGAACTACCGCCCTATTAGCCTGATGAGACTGGGCTGCAAGGCTATGGAATGTATCATCATGGAACTTATAAACAATGACACTGGTAATCTCCAAACTCTGGACCTCACCCAGTTCGGGTTTGTAAAAGGCAGATCATGTCTCCTAAACCTGATGGACTTCTTTGAAGAGGTCACCAAAGCCGTAGATTAGGGTAAGGTGGTTCACACAGCCTATCTAGATCTCGCCAAGGCTTTTGACACCATCCCCCACTCTGAAATTATAGACAAACTCACTAAACTAGCTATAAATCCCTATCTTACAAGATGGGTTGCCAACTGGCTCACTGACAGAACCCACACTGTGAAAGTAGTGGACTCCAAATTCGACTTCAGACTAGTGACAAGTGGAGTATCACAGCGTTCAGTCCTGGGTCCTCTCCTGTTTGGTATCTACTTCTCAGAAGTACAAGTTAACACAGAAGGTCTTTGGCTAACGAAGTTTGCAGATGACTGCAAACTAGGAGCCATAATCGAAACTCCTAATGATGTGGACATCCTACAAAAGGGCCTTACTAAGACAGATGCCTGGGTGTCAAAGCAATGGCCTCAAGCTCAATGCCAAAAAGTGCATTGTCATCCCTTTTGGTAAAAACTCTGTACCCATGAACTACCACATAAGCGGTAGTCTACTTAACACCAAAAGTGTGATAAGAGACCTTGGGACACAGGTGGACAGTAGTCTCTACTTTGATAATCACATCACCACAGTAGTCAGAAAATCTTTCTACGTAGCACACCTCATCACAAAAGGTTTCTCATCCAGGAAAAAAGAGGTCATTGTTCCCCTCTACTCATCACTCATTAGACCCATGATAGAGTACAATGACCCTTTTGGTATGTACCTCACAAGATATCTACAACAACTAGAAAGGCTGCAGAAATATCTCACAAAGAGGATTACTGGCCTCAAACAGATGCCCTATGCAGAAAACTCCAGCTTTACTCCGTCGCATATTGCCTAGTCAGAGGTGATCTCTGCCTAACATACAAAGCTATGTCAAACCCAGAGCTGTTGGACATGGTCCACTTAAAGAAATCCCAATCCCTCCGAGCTACATGCTCTAGGGACTTAAACCTTGTCATCACAATAAACAGAACATGCTGGATAGATAAATTCCTGTCCCAGAGACTTTCCATACTCTGGAACAAACTACCTATCTATGTCAAACAAAGCTCCTCATTGATGATTGGATGGGAGTGGGAGATAGGAAATTCACCCCAAGGATCACTTCTGTGGCTCTGCTCGACAGAGGCACAGGAAAATAATTTTCTTGGGTGGCGAAAACCAGGGTACCTTTTTGTCTAGGCTTATATAGGCCTTAGGGCCAATAACCTAGTACCTACCTATGAACATATTTTCAGTCTGTGGACCAATGTTCTACAATTGTTTGACAACATGAGCTGAATAGAAGTTAGTGTACTTTTTTTGAATTGCTGAACTGAATATGTTCAACATCAGATTTTATTATTTATGGTTTATAGTGACTGTGTATCCTATAAATATTGTAAATAGTTTAGCTTTTGTCATTTTTCATTTAAAGTATTTGGTTTTTATTTAATAAAATATTTTCATTAAAAAATGCTCATATCATGATGAATGAAGGTAGAGTTAAAATCTGTCAAGCATTTTCATTTTAGAAGAGAATTTATAGATTCACTCATAATGACCAGTTTACTTGCTAATCAGACATCTGAAGCTGTTCTTATTTTATCTATACATGTGTAGGACTTGTATAAGTTAGAACACATTAATATTCCATCTGGAAAACTGAATCACCTTGCTGCCTTAAGGAATACACATTTTAACAATAAAACACTATTATACACACAGACTTTAAAAATTAAATATAATAATAAACACACACCACAACCCTATATAAATGTTCTTCTTTTGTCTTTTCCCGGTTAGGGGTTGCAACAGTGGAACTCCGGTCCGCTAATGATTGGCAGTAGATTTTTACAGTGCTGAGGTGCCAGCTCAACGTCCAACCTTCAACGAAGGTACGCCCATTCTACGCATGTCTTTCGAAAGCCACTCAACCATGGGGAGGACATGCAGACTCCACACAGAAGGCGCTCCAGCCAAGAATCGAACAGGAGAACCACAACCCTATATAAATAAAATGTGGTTTATAAGTGAAATAAGATAATCTGATGTGTGGTAATGGTCTGATAAAGGCATAGTTTTGATACTACAGGCACTCAACACAAGTGCCTCATCTCTTATTACACTTCTGAGGTATGCTGTTTTGCAGCAAAACATGCAATACTGTGGGCTGTCTATTTCTTTCAGGATGGATATTAATGCTGAAATACTTAAGACACCTTCTACCCATGAACAAAATGGGTTTGAATAATTCACCTAGAAGGCTGTCAGGTGAAAGCAAACAAGACTTCTAACACAGTAAAGTATTTTTTTCCTTTTCTTGGATCTAGTAACTTAAACATTAAGTTGATAAGTGGGCACTTGCTGTGTTAGATGCACATACTGGATATGTATAGTTTCCAACGGGTCTATATCACTTAATCAAAGACACAAATCTTCGGATACGTATACATAAAACTCTAAACACTGAAACGCTACAACAGTGAACGGCCAAAACCACAAATTTTTTCCAAGGGGAAAAAGTTGCGTGGCCATACAAACAACACAAACACTTCAAATGTAATTTATGTGGGGGGCTTCACCCCCCACACCCCCCCTAACTAAATATACCAACTCCGAGATTGCTCAACGTTGGGGTAAAGGGCAAACTCCAGGAACGGCCAACTACATTTTTTCCCTAGGAAAATATTTGCGGTTTTGGCCATTTGTGGTTTTTGATGCTTGATGTTTAGAGTTCGATGAATTCGTATTCAAAGACGTGTCTTCAATGAAGTGATATAGACCCATTTCCAACAGCTTCATAAAAAAAATTAGAGTTTTTGCTAGTGCTAATTAGATGCAGTGTAGAATTTTTTTTAGAGAGATGTGAGTGTTTTGTGGGGCAGTGAATTGAATTACCTGAGACATTTTCCATCTGCATGGTATGGCCTTAAATCGCTGCAGAAAGGAAGAAGGCTTCATATTCATGCAAGTAGTTTCATTTTTATAAAAGGGAGGCCACGGTGGTGCAGCAGTTAGTGTTGCTGCCTCACAGCAAGAGGTTCTCCGGTTCAATTCTCGGCTGGGGTGCCTTCTGTGTGGAGTCTACATGTCCTCCCTGTGGTTGCGTGGGTTTCCTCCGGGTGCTCCGATTTCCTCCCACATTCCAAAGACATGCAGTAGGTGGATTGGACACTCTAAATTGTGTGTGTGTGTGTGTGTGTGTGTGTGTGTGTGTGTGTGTGTGTGTGTGTGTGTGTGTGTGTGTGTGTGTGTGTGTGTGTGTGTGTGTGTGTGTGTGTGTGTGTGTGTGTGTGTGTGTGTGTGTGTGTGTGTGTGTGTGTGTGTGCCTTCTTTGGAAGGCTGGGCGCCAGGCTGGCAACATGACACCATAAAACTCCACTGTCAGTCATGAGCAGACAGATGATCCGCTGTGGCAACCCCTACCTGGGAAAAGCCAAAATAAGAAGTTTCATATTTATAAAAGTCAAATCTTTAAGACTTTGATTGTTCATATAGCACAGAAAATGGGGTTGTACTGCACTCTGCTCCTCTCTGCATTTGATGTATTTTATACTTTTACCTACAGCCACAAGGAATAACGTAACTTTCTGTTAGTCCCAGATAAGTACCTTGGATGAAAAGCAAGTGCTTCTTGAAGTATATCTGTACTGATATAGAAGGACCTCCAACACATTACTGTCTAACCAACCATTCTAGATTCATTTAACTATAATTTGGAAGGGAGAGTATAAATAGGCATCATTAATGCAGTTTGACTATTGATTCAAGCTCGATGTGCTGAAGGGGTGAGGAGACATGGCTGCTCTATGAGACTTGGATGGGATGTCTTTGAGCCACACCTCATAGGTCATACAACCTTCTAATGATATCTATCTGTCTAAACACACACACACACACACATATATATATATATATATATATATATATATATATATATATATATATATATATATATATATATATATATATATATATATATATATATATATATATATATGTATAGATAAATAGATATGTCTGTATATAGATAGATAGGTAGATATAGCATCGGGGAGGGAAGACATGGCCATGAAATACTTTCACTGCAAGCCACGATGACTTAGCAACTGACCTATCCTAGTCTGCAATTCTTAGCTGTTATCTGCACTTACTGAATGTGCACATGCAGATGGATACCTCCATATTCATGAGCTTTTCCTGGAGGAGAGATCCTCCTGGTGCTGGTAACACACTAAAGTGAGGATATGTGGAGGATGAAAATGTAGGGAGCTAGTAATGGAGGAGTCAGATGTCAGTGGTATTGGTGAGATAAAAAAAGAAAACAATATATATGTATATATATATATATATATATATATATATATATATATATATATATGAGTATTCAAAGGATGTCACTCAAAATGGTGGACCTACTCAAATATGAAAACCAAGTGGACTGCACTGCAGTGTCTACTGGTTTTTAAAACTGAGATTCATGTTTTACATTTGTACAATATTGCCAGAATTAGTAGCAGTGGCAGTAACTCATCAGTTTGTATTATCAGCCAACATTAGAAGCACCTCCAGAAATGGGGTCTATATCAAAACTTCAAAGAAGTAAAACGTCGAACGTAAAAACGTCAAATCTACAACATTGAATGGTGAAAATAGCGAAGCCCCAGAACATCGAAATCTTACCTAGGGCGAGATTTCGGTGGGCCATTCTGTGGCTTCGCTATTTCCTCCACTGTGGTGCGAGAGTTACGGAGATTAGGGTTAGGGTGCAGGTTAAGGTAAGTGGATAGTTAGTAATGTATGTATGGTGTAGTGTAGGGTTGGGTTATGTTAACTGTATGTGTGTGTATTAATTGCTTTGTTTGTGTATAGTTTCGTGGGGTATGTGTGCAATAGTTACGGACCTTAGGGTTAGGGTGTAGGTTAAGGTAAGTGGATAGTTAGTAATGTATATATGGTTTAGTGTGGGGGTTGGGTTTTGTTAACTGTATGTGTGTGGTTTATTTATTTTGGTGTGCTTGTGTTGTGTATGTTTCTCGGAACAGCAAATTTTTTTCCCTGGGAAAGAATTCGCTATTCTGAGCGTTTGATGTTATCAATATTCGAAATTCCAAGTTCAAACATATGGTGTTCGATATTTTGAAATTTCAAATATATGATATAGACCCACAGAAATGTTGCATGTCATGGCCAGCAGCACTTAAGGAGGAAATTCAGGCAGTATCTGATGTACCACACAACTCCTAGATCAGCAGACTGTGGACTGGAATCCTGTAAGGGACTTAGAAGTGCATAACTCAAAAGCAGAATTTAAGAGGGCATGTAATATGCCCATTCTTGTGGATTCTAAGGTTTGTGAAGCCTTAGCCATCTTGCTTACAGGGAACTTTTAGTAATCTACTGATGACACATTAGGGATATCACAGGCATCAGCCTCACACAGCCTAAATCATTTTCTTGATATTATACTACAGCATGTGGGGGAGAATATCTGGTACCACAAGACTACAGGAGACAAACCCAGCACCAATCTTGCATTTTAGGACATAGCCTATTTCCCTGAGGTCCTGAGAGCCATACATTGTGCACACACATTACTATCAAGGCCTGACCTGGTGCAGAGAGCTGTGGTGTATCAACAAGGAGAGTGTCAACTCCCTGAAAGGCCATTTGGTTTCTAATGTCCAGGGTAGTATTAATAATGTGTACATGCCCCACCCAGGAAGTCCCAATGACTCACACATTTGGAAAATATCTGTCTCATAGCAAAGGTTCTTGGGAAGGGAATTACTAGACATTTGGGTTGATAGGTGCATATATGTGCTGTGCAGATAAATCTGTATACACAGGCATCATGCAAGTATGGAGCAGCCACACGTAATATGTTGTTTGCTGTATATTGAGGGCAATACTGGATATGACTTAAAGTTTCCACTGATGGCCCCCCCCCCACCACCACCACCATAATCAACCACCAAGACCATGCAGGAACAATCTTATGATGGTAGCACATGTGGAGATATGGTATATAGTGATGAGTGTGTTCAGTGTCACTCCTGGAGGTAGCAGGGATGGCAGGGAAGGTCAATGATGAAGGGACCACTGCCACACCACATCCAGAACAATGGCTGATAGTGCATAACCTAGTAACATAAACAGAGGAAAATAAACTGACAAAATTTAAATATAAAAGAATGACAGTCGGAAAGATAAAGACACAAGACAAAACGTTTGCAAGGCCATGTTATGCTATTATAGTAAATGTATATAGAGAAATTAAAAAAATGGTATTATGTATGCAAAGAAAATGCAGAGACCAGGTCTGATCTGATACATAAAAGGGTAGAATTGCAGGCAGTGTGTCACAAAGGGCATGGCAACATGGATCCTAGGCAATCCCCTTGTCTTTTTACATGAGGAGAGTAATCCATGCCTAGCAATGCATGGCTATAGTGGCCATAAAAGTAGACTGGAGCACCTTTGGTGCAATGTTGTATGACCAAGGGACATGCAAGGATTTGGTGGACATGGCCTATGTACAGATGTATGTCGGGCAACATGTGGTCCATGCCAGTGGAATGCAGTCAAAACTGCCAAAACAGTGCATTAGTTGGGCATCATATTCCAGCTGACAGTCACATAAGTCAGTCAGCAGTACACAGCAGTGTACAGTACTACAAGGCATGTTTGGAAAATACCAAGTAGTACTGGCACTGGCATGAGACATGGAAGGGACAATGCATGAAGTATGCAGGTTAGTCTGGTGCAGACTGTATGGATGGCAGGTCCATGAAAATGGACACAACAATGGAGGGGGCCAGAGGCACAAGTGTAAGGCAGAGTATGGCATATGATATACTGGAGGGACAAGTAGAAGCAGATGATGAGTTCTACCCTGACAATGTGGGCACCGCACACAGGTAAAGAGTGCAGGACAGAAAGGCAACCTGCAGGTCAGGTGCATTTTTTCATGAGGTATATATTCCTGACAAGATGGGTTTCAACTACCAGCACCAATGCACTAATAAACAATTATGTTCATATGCAAACTCTATGCAACTAAACTACTTATGGTATATACCTTACCCATGCATCTGATGAGTCACTCACTGCAGCTCTGAAGGGCCAGCCTGTGCTCCTCTACATCCCCAGGGAAAAACACATGTGCAGCTTTTGGCTGGGCAGTTAGTAGTACATTATCGTAAAATACACCTGTCATGGCTACTTTTGGAAAGGTTCTCTAACTTCTACTTCCCATTAGTGGAGGAGTTCAAGGAGACACCTCTACAGGTCACTGTAGAGATGCTTGCAATGCCTATGTGTGTGAATGATGACTGTAGCAGTCACTGTCCTGAAAAGACTGCATGAGGCATGTACTATTTATATTCAGTCCCCAACAGGCATTCTCAGTGGTCTCCATACATTGATACATTGAAATACCTGTTAAAAGTAGTAGACTTCTTCAAAAATGTGACCAGGGCCATAGATGAGAGCAGATCTGTGCACACAGGATATCTGGACTTTGCTAAGGCCTTTAACACAATAACCACATTCAGGCATTACTGACAAACTCACCCAGCTAAATGTCAACCCCTTTGTTGTTAGGTGGGTTGCAAATTGGCTCACTAACCGTACATATGTTATCAAAGTGGTGATTCCACCTTAACCAGCAGACCTGTCACCAGTGGGGTTCCACAAGAGTCAGTGCTGAACCTCCTTTTGTATGGCATTTACTTCTTTGAAGTTCAGGCCAAAACAAAGGGGCTGTGGCTGACCAAGTGTGCTAATGACTGAAAACTTGGCATGATCATTGACTCCACAAATGATGTTAGTATACTCTAAGAGGGGCTTACGCAGACTAACGATTGGTGCCAAAGTTATGGACTCAAACTAAATGCAAAAAAATGCATAATCATTCTCTTCGGTAAAAGCAATGTCCCTACTAACTATCAAATAATCAACAATACCTTAGGTATGAATGCTGTAGTGAGTGACTAGGGCACACAAGTAGACTGTGACCTAAACTTTGACCACCATGTGTCAACTGTAGTAAGAAAGGCATTCTACATCACACATTTGATTAGCAAAGGCATAGCCTCAAGAGTAAAAGAGGTTATAACCCCCCTATACTCATCCCTTATCAGGCCCATAATTGAGTATAACTCCCCCTTTGGTATGTACCATACCAGGCACCTGCAACAACTGGAGACACCCCAGAGATTTTTAACTAAGAAGATCCAGGGTCTTCAGCACATGTCTTACACAGACAGATTGAAGTCTTTGTCACTGTACTCAGTAACATATAGTCTGCTTAGGGGAGACTTGTGCCTGGCTGACAAAGCAATCTCCTGATGAAGTTGCTGCACATCCATAAGTCAAATGGGACTAGAATTACCTGCTCCAGTGACCTAAATCTGGCCTGCAATTTAAATAGGACATGCTGGAGAGACAAATTCATCTCACAGAAGTTGCCACTTCTCTGGAATAGGCTACCACTTCATGTTAACCAGAACACCTCTATGACTCTGCTAAAAAGAAGCCTGCATGAATGGATAGGAAAATGCAAATTCTTGCCAGGAATAGCTTTAACATTCCACTTGGACATGGGCAGTCATTACTAATAATAATCTTAGGCATTGACTAGACCTTTACTCTTGAAATATAATGGGTGTAATAGGCTAGGCTTAAAACGACCCTTGGGTGAATAGCCTAGTAACCTCCTATGAACCTATTAAGTTCAAATATGTTTTGGATTCCTTGCTGTACTACCTGGGATTTCTACCACGTTACACCCTCAGAAGCCATAGCCACTTCATAGGTCACAATCCAGAAAAACATGTCAGCACATTTGTATCAATACATGTTGCAGGTATCTCATGGTGCACGACAAAGGCCATCCGGTCAGCGTGACAGTGTTCATTGCTACCATACAGTGCAGCATAAATGCAAGGTATGCCAGAATGATGTTTGAGGGGTGAGTGACACTATCATCTGCTTCTATCAAGCCCATTCAGCCACATCTAGCTCCATTATCGCTCTTCTGCAGCATGAGTGAAAGCAAGGCAGATTAAAAATATCCAAGTCCCTGCTGACCTTCACATGCATACACAATGCATTTTGTTCCCACTCCTGTGGATGCACACTCATGTAAAAGCTACAAAACACAGCCTCAGTTTAGTGCCCATTGCATAAAATGTGTGATTCAGAAACCATTGCCTCTAGTTGGCTCATTGGCATAATTGCGATGCTAGCAGATTCAGACATGCACAATAACTACAGCCACTGTAACTGGAGTGGTCACCGCACTAAGGATATTTGCTAAAATGGAAGCAAAGAACTTGGAGAATGGAAACTGCATTTTTTGAGGATGCACAGATGTGCAACTACTGTGATAATTGTCCTTTGGGTGTTGACTGTACATGTGAGGAGAATGTCTGGGTAAACTCACTGCTCTTCTACTATTACTGTAGTTGTTGTAGGAGGAGTGGGTCAACTTCTGCCTGATGAGTGGGGGATGGAAGTGGGGAACTGCTTTTCAACATGATTCCCTCTGTTGTTGGATGGAGTGTGACATTGCTTTTCAAAATGTGTCTCTCTGTTCTTGGGTGGAAAGATTTTTTTTCAAAATGTGCTTGAGTGGATTGGTATTTTTCTCAAGATGTGCCTTTCTATTGTTAGCTGGTTAGAATTTATTTTCAAAATGAGCCTCTTAATTGTTGAGCGGGGGTGTTAATTGCTTTTCAAAATGTGCTTCTCCATTGTTGGATTGGAGAGGGGGCTGAATTTGTTTTCAAAATGTGCCTCTCTGTTGTTGGGTAAAAGGGGGGAGTTTATTTTCATATTTTTTCCCTCTAGTGTTGGGTAAGCAAGAGGGGGAATGTCTTTTCCAAATGAGCATCTCTGGGCAGGGAAATTTCTTTTTAAAAACTATGAGGCTGTTCTTGTTGGGGGGGGGGGGATTCCAAAGGCAATTATATAGATTGAGGGTAGTAAATATTCAACATGCCACTTTGGGCTGGGGGTATGTCTTACTGACATGTACATGTATCACTCTACCTGTGGTCCTTCACAGGAATTGAAAGTGACACACTCAAAATGGCTTGGATTTGTCCTCAATCTTCTATTGCACTGAGCACCTACAAAGATCATGGTCATAATGGCTATGTTGTTATATTTACCTTTTGTTTGCATGGAACGGTTTGTCTAGAAGAAGGTAGTGGGGAAATCAAGAAGCTGACAGGTACGTAGGTAATAGATGTTACACAGCACGACCAAGTGGGACAGACAAGGTACAACTGAACACAGCTGTAGCCATTCACATGTGTAGTAGAGGCTGTACAGCGGGCCATAGCACATGGATCATATTTACAGATGCAACATCGTCCAGATCAGGTCAGAGTGTCACTGATGGTTTCACAGGCTCAGACTGTACACCAAGTTATGGCAGAGGCATGCCTGTAAATGGCTATAGGCAGCTGCCCTGCAACAGTGATTTGCTGAAGTGGACTGTTATTCTTGGAAAGTCAAGTGTTGTATGGTCTAGGCTTCCTGTAGACTGAAAAGTGGGCATTGCACTGTGGGTGAAGTGGTAAATATCAATGGCCACCAGCTTACCTTATGTATATTTTCACAGTTACAGATTGCGATGACTCTAAATTAAAGAAAAGTAATGGAAACGTTCTATGAGTAGAGTCAGGCATCTTGCTGTAGGACCTCCATGAACACAGCTGGCAGATCTGCCTAAATGACAAGAGTAACTGGGCTTTCCATGACAGTGTATGATGGAACCTTTTTGCAGATGTAAATGTTGCCATTTTAAATAATAGATCATAAAACCAAATATACTATATGATTCACCATCATGATCCATCATGCCTGCTCCAAGACAACTAACCTTTTAAAAACGAAATTACCAGGGATGAGGGTCCATCTACATAGACATCACTCACAGATATGAAGAGTCCTCCACATACCCAGTGGAAGACTTGACATTGGTGAAAAACTTTACCAAACAGCACAGGTGTCGGTGGGTAACACCTCAGGAGAGTATAACCTTATATGTGTGTGTGTGTGTGTGTGTGTGTGTGTGTGTGTGTGTGTGTGTAAGAATATGTGTGTGTATCTATCTATCTATCCACACACACACACACACATATATATATATATATATATATATATATATATATATATATATATCTATACACACAGTGAGATCTATCTATACAGATTGATATAAATATCTATCTATCTATATATATATATATATATATATATATATATATATATATATGTATGGATCACCTTTAAATCTATCGCGTATCCGACACACTAATGACCGACACCAAAGACCGACAACATATATATATATATATATAACACGAAAACCATTACACCAACACACTTAAACAACACAGTACACTATATAACATATGCACTATCCCTAACCCAAACCCTAACCCTAAGGTCCGACACTGCACACACTTACCCTACCTGCACCCCTAACTCACTTACACCACCACCCACCCCCAGTCCCTCCTACTCATCACACACACACTGCACACCCCCTACCTCTCCCTAAACCCCTACCCCTCCTCCCTCACCCCACACACACACTACCACCACTACCCTAACACACCCCTACCCCCCCCACTAACTACCTCCTGTCACAACACCCTTTACTCTAACCCACTGCTCCTAACTCCCTATCCCTCCTTTCGGTCGCACACGGTCGAGGTCGTCCACCGCCGGCGAGGTCATCTGTCCTGTTCGTCATCTCATCCCGTGAGATTCGTGTCGATACAGATTGATATAAATATAGATACAGATATATATATATCTGTATCTATATTTATATGTCTGTATATATTATAGAGTTAACATGTCAGAGCCAGCCAGAACCAAGTGTATAGCTTACACGGTCATATTATCTTTACATGAACTTTTGGGCTTCTGCTGGTATGTGAGTCTGTACAAGGTTTGGGGGCATATTTATTTGCATGCCATACTGTCTAAGCACTATGGCATCACAAGAATGCGAGATGGCCACATAGTAGCATTGATACACTACACTGTTTCTGTTTCACAGGTGATCTGGTGTATGGTTCCTCCACCATGGATATTGGCATGCATAATATTGGGGAGATATCTGAGCCTGGAGATGATGGTATTCACCAAATGGTGCAGTCTGTGACCATAGTGCCACTGCCAGGCACAGGTACTGTGATAGACACACTAACCTTATCTTCCATAGACATAGCTTCACTGTCTTTGCAACCTCCTCCCCAGTCACCAATGACTGTTGTAGGAGAGGAGTTGATTGACATAGCAGCCAAGTGTGCACTCTGATCTCCTTCACTTAAGCAAAAGTGGGGACAGATGCAGGGGACATATAACAGTGGCTAATCATTGTCTTGGTTCCTGATCCACATATGAGCTGTCTCAATGACTATGATGCAATGGATGTACAATGTGGTCATGCAGGCACAGCATGATGCCACTATGGCCATTGCAGATCTGATTAGTGTAGTGTGTAACCTGCATGATAACAGTAGAGAGGGCTTTTTCTGTTTAGGTAGCACTGTTGACAGTTGCCAAGGGAAGTTTATATCCTCAGGTACCTATGTGTGGTTGCATGCTGTGGGCATCACAGATCTTGTGGACAATCCTCTTTCATCTCAAGTGACAAAACCCTTAAAGGAATCATCAGTGGAAAGTCTAAGTACCATAGATCCACGTTCCTCAGACATAGCACCAGTATCAGGGATGCTGATGCCTACCATGGGTACAAATGCAGATGAGATGAATATGATGTGATTGCTTGTGGCATGGCCCACTGAACATGCTTTTGAGGTAGTCATGTTCATTCTTATGGAACACACCATCCTCTGTAACAGATGCAGACTGTATCAGTGGCATTCCTTTTGGAGGCTATTCCCACCTGCCATAGAGAAACATATACAGTACAGAGGCCTCTGAAGTGATTGTGTCCTGTAACATGACATCTGACTAACCCCATACCCATCAATGCACAACTTCCCCACACTGGAGACATTACCCCCCTCACTGCTCAGGCTTTTAAGCTCACCACACTCACTAGGTCCTGACACCCACCCACATCTTAAACTCCCACCCACACATGTCTGTTGCCAACCCATGTAACTGTGACTCTTCCCACCAGTTTACCCATTCTTCATGGTTACCAGGGGAGCTTGTGTCTTGTGTACAATGTGGCTAGTCCATGCATGGTATGCATGATGTGGTTGTTATACTCTATGCATCACTGTTACACTTTATTATAATCTGGCCCATATATGTGAATGAAATACTGTGTCTTAATAAGTATCACAATGTATAGCACCAGCATCTGCCTTGTTTGGATATTCCTTACAGTTGGGTTCTCCACAAACTCCTCAACAGTATCTCCTCCTCTGCTGGCTTTGGCATGACTAGTTCCCTTAAAGCATTACCTTGCTTTATCTGTTAGTACCAACATACTGGGCAACACTGCATACACGGTAGTCATCTTACTACATGCCTCTGGAGCATACAGCAAGACCCCAATGGGTGAACCTAAACAATGGAAGTGGGCCTTCATCAGTCCAAAAACAAACTGAACAATATTTCAGGTCTGGGACACTATAGCATTGCATGCATTTTTTGTCACAATCTGTGGGTTTCATATGAGTGCCATTAGCCATAGCTTCTGCACATAGAAAGCATCTTCATTTAGATATCCCTGAGGGAAAGTGCTCTGCACAAATCACAGATGTAAGTTGATGTGTGCCAGATATTGGAACTGTGGGCAAAGCCTGGAGGGGGGATACAATCAAACACCATTAAACAATGTGTGTTGCAGACCTCCTGACAGTTGATGGAGTGGAATCCCTTACAGTTGACAAACCTTTGTTCCTGTATCCTTGGTGGGACCATGATGATGATGTGGGTACAACTGATGACACTAAATACTTCAGGGAAATGGACTATTTCATAAAATGCTACAGGCTGTTATTTCTCTATGTGTGGGGTCATGCAGTCTAGTATATTTGTCCCATGGAGAGAATGGAATATTAGGTGCAGTCGTATCATTCTTTAGTGAGAAGATTGACAATATGCACCACTGTGGTGACTGGCAGAGGGGACTGCTTCAAACATATACATTTCTCCTAATGCTGCTGCTTGCCTTTACACATTAGTGTGATGTTTCTCTCTGTTAACCACAATTTTATAGTATGCAAATCCACTGATGGTCGAGACTCATGGTACGGTTTTATAGACCTCTAAATCACTCTGCCATATTGTTTACCCTCATTCACAATCTCCATTACATTCATTATCATAATGTTGCTCCTTTTTCAGTCACTTGTATACTGTGATGACCATGATGTTTTACAGCCTTGCATGACTAAACTGGGGTCCACTTTGTAAACTCAAAATACTGAAATCTTGAATTTCAGTATTTTGAGTCGAGAATATCGAAAGTGCAGTTTTATGAAACTGCACTATGTCGAATCTTTGTTTACTGAATCTGTGTTGTGTTTGCTATGCTGTGCTATTAAGTGTGTGCTGTTACTCTAAGGGTTGTGTGGTATGGTAGACAATGTACATTTATGTATGGAGATTCAGGTAGGTGTTCAGTTTTTAAGGGTTTTAGTGTAACTGTATTAATGTTTAGTTATTGTGAGGAGTTGTAGATGCAGGCTGGGGTAGCTGGTTGAGAGTATATATGTGTGAGTGTTGAATGTGATGATTTTTGTACTTGTGTAGCGTGTGTGTTTGTGTGTGTTATTAGCGAGTGTAAATATGACTGTCTGCAGTTGGTGTGTAGAGCAAGTCAGGGAAGGTGTGTGTTCCTTTTTGTTCTGGTTAGTGCGACCTCGGAGTTGATATATATATATATATATATATATATATATATATATATATATATATATATATATATATATATATATATATATATATATATATATATATATAGATAAGTAGGAGGGGGTGTGCTTGCCCCCTTGCAGAAATGTATGGTGGTGTTATCGGTTTTTAGTTTTGTAGTGTTTATGTGCTGTTTTGGGGGGAGGTTTATGTATTTATTTGTGTTTTCTTACATTAGGCATTGTGAGTGTTTATAATTGTGGTGTTTCGTGTTTCTAAGGGATCGATATTCTCGACTCGAAATACTGAAATTCGAGATTTCAGTATTTAGAATTTACAAAGTGGACCCCTAAACTGAGTGAATCCTAGAATCAATTCACTTTTTGTGCCCCAGCTCATCACACAGTTTTGCCTATCAGATTGTGCTCTTTCTGAATCCTAGGGCATATCTAAGCATACTGCCCTCTCAAAAATGTAAGTTTTAGCATAGGACTCCCTCAACAGTCTGTATCAGATTCTGACTTTAAGAACTGTATTTATATTTTCCAGGTTACATACCCTATTTCTAAGTCAAAATGATTTACTTTCTCTGTTACTTGAGTATAGGATAAACAGATACACACAAACACACCGTACATGTGACATATAAAAAGCACAATGTAAAATGCTGATGTTTAAAGGTCAGTTACATTCACTGTATCATATCTGTTCACAAAGGTATTGGACTGATACAGATATTAGTTATCCTAGTAGAAAGAATTATGAGTTTATTTTCTGCAGAACATGTGGCTTGACGTGAGACAACCACTGGCTTCAACACAGCTGTGTAACAGGTCACAGTCTTGTTGGCATAGCACAGGGTCTGTCATCTAGAATTTCACCTCATTGGGTTTTATATTTTCAGAACCATTCAGTGCTGTTGCAACATATCTGCATTATTTTACTTCACACTCTTCCTTTGCCATGTGCTGTCATCCTTGCTGACCCTTCTGTAATTTACAGTGTTAGCAATGCTATTTGCTGCTTAGCTTCCATTTATATTAATTTACTGCCATTCCTGCCACCCAGGCTGACTAAAACATCTTCATGGAGCCTGCTTTTACAATTGCCTTATACAGCACATCCCAGCTAATATTCATCTTGGTAGTCAGAGTTAGATGTAGCCATGTTGCATCCACTGTCTTCTAAACTAAACCAGACTGTTTTTATAGCATTTTACATTTCAGAAATGTTCAGAGAAATAACTGAAATGTAAGGAGTTGGCTTTACAATTAAATATGTTTAATACTTAGATGCATTAGCAACCAAGTAATTAAGACATAATAAAGCCCAGGCTCTGTACTTATACCATTTGCATTACAAGTTCCTGCTTGAAGATTTGGCCCATAAATCATAGTAAAGAAAAATATAATATTCAGTAATCAAATGTGGGAGATAATCTAAGAACACACAAAAGCAAACTTCTCACTGACGAAGCAGTTCCTGTTCATTTTAATTTTATGCCTCACTAAGCTCTAAATTCTCCCCTATGGTTATACACAAATATTCACTGATAGCAAACTAGCTTTCATTTATTTTCCTAAAATACTTCTTAGAACACTGCTGCATTTTGTAGGTCATGATTCTGTTCTAACAGTTCAAAATATATGCATAGAACATAAAGCATCTTTGTCCAAGCTATCATACCTCTAGATATATATGTAAACATAAACACACACACACACACACACACACACACACATACCTACATAGACTCACACATATACAAGTAGCTGCAATTACATCTACATCTACTGTCAAATGCTCATGCAGAGTTATACATAAACACACACCTTGCTATTTTACACCAAATGCTTTTCAATGGTTTATATATGAAATAAAATACTGTCAAGCTAACTAGAGTGGAAACAAAAAGACTGTCATATCTCCTGTCGAATGATGTATCCTATAAATTTACTTTTACAAAATTTACTGAAATACCACAACTGAATTAACTGACCTTAACAATATTCTAAAACAATAACATTTTATTGAACCTTAGATGCACTTTATATCATGCACTAGGTTCCATTTTTTTTACTGAATCCATATGGTTTGTAGCATTTTTCAAAGATCAGTTCAAAAATAAAAGACAAATTGGTTGCAATGAGACTGATTTATGTTAATGTTATTTTTTTTCTTTTCATAAGTAAAGTCATTCTTCTGTGTTGCTTGCTTTGCTCCTTAGAAAAATGTATTGCACTTCACTGCATTTGCATAATGCAGCTCCTAGGTAGCCTTTAAGTTATAGCAAATCGCTGCAAACTGTGTAACAGAGATATGAGTTTTACTGTAATAACTTACATTAAACTAAGACAGTGAATACAAGAGAAATTATGTGTTTCCTTGTTTAATAGAAAACAGAAGGTGTTAGCTAAAAGATTAAAGCATTGTAATACTGGCTTTATTTATTTCTTGTAAAGTTATTCTGCTTTCAGGGCTACTCTATTATAAGGGTTTTTGCCTGGATGTTTAATGTTTAAAATTATATATTGTGTACTACGTATTATAAATAAAAGCATGCATGCATTCATCCATCCACAACTCCTTGTTCTTGTTTTTACACATGGGGTTAGGGTGTCACTTTAACAGTGACAATCATCTAGAGCAAAGGTTCACTTTGCCAGGTGGCATATCTGATTTTAATTTCATAAGCTCAGTTAAACACATGGAGTTGATGGTTGGCACATAAACTATGAACAAGTTGTTTGTATTACTACGTTTACCAGGAAAAAAATGTTTTGTACATAAATGAATGAATGAGATTGGTGGCTTAATGTGCGTGTGATTGTTAATCATCTTTGGCTACTATATGCTATTAGTTTTCTTTATACAAACATGTATATTATATAAATATTTAAGTATAACTTGTACATTCTATATTAATAAATGTGCATCAGGATTAATACGAGATCTGAGGAATGTCCAATATGGTATCCTGTTCTGTGCTTACACTGCTAAGAGATAGACTAAATAATTAATGAAACAACTGGCTAAATATAAGCTAAAACATGATTCACAATGTAGTTCCTGCAAGTATTTGTAGTGTGATTACATCTAAAAGGCTAGTCTACTGCAGTTTTGTTTGTGAAATATAGATCAGTACATAAAACACAGGGTAGGAAAAATGCAATCCAAACTGCAGCAGGGTAAAGGCTACAGAATTATTTCTCCAAGCGAATTGGGATTTGGCTGCCTTGTTTTTCTAGTCTTATAGATTCCAACGTTAGTAAAGCAGAGGTTATCTGTGAGCTGTGTTATTCATATGTAAAAATCAGGTAATACTTTTAGAATCCATTTTCTGGATTTTAGATGAGATCAACCATCTTTGGGAAGTCTGTGTATGTTTGTATTTGTGCTTATTTGTGCATTTATTAACTTTTGTAACTGGAACAATTTCCAGCTATGATCTAAATCAATATGCATAAACAATTTACAGGAGAAAATATACAGAAATGTGATAATTCACAATGCAGGGAATGATAATACTCATATTGCATGGCAAGTAAAATAAGGCAGCTACAGATGATAATAGTAAAAGGAGCCAAAACAGGTCATTCACACACAATATCCGTATTTAGAGTTTACATGTGAGGGGGAAAAGGATACATTAATTATCATTCAGTAAAACAGGCCAGAGCAGCAGTGTAAATGTTACTTCAGTGGTCTAAACATTGTTATGTCTAAGTAATAGTTTAAAGTTTAAGGAGAGCTGCATGCCAGAAGATTAAGTAATGAAGCAGTAGGAGTATTTAAGAAAAAGAAAGATGTGTAGGAAATAGCTGCACAAGAGGTCTATGTACAGAAGAATATATGTGAATAACAAACTGAAAAAAAGAAGGGAGAGCAAAAATGAGAAAATACATGCTACAAACAAGGAAGGTCATTGAATACAAATGACTCCTATCTATAAAATCTCTGCTTCGTAAAGTGAATCTTATAGAAGTATAAAATGTATAGACATTTTTATGTTGCTAATGAATGTATAGAATTAGAAGAGAGCTGAAGTCTGTAATAGTTGAAGCATTGTTTTATGGTAAAATTGATCTTCTTTATATCTTGGTCTCTGGAGAAATAGTTCTGCTGTTTTTTAATGTCTCTGAGTCCTGGATTGCTTGGTTTTGATGGTTTCATTACCTAACAATAAAATAATGAGCATCTGTAAATGGTTATAAGGCTTTATACTATATGTGCAAGTCCTTAATTGTATTTAACATTTGGATATTACAACCGGTCTTCTGTCTTCACCAGTTCCTGAATAGTTTTACTAGCTTCTCCCAGCTATATATCTAGTTTTGTGACACTGCTCACCCCCCACCCATATCTATACTTCAAATATAAACCATGTTGTATCTTTCGTCTTTTCCCGGTTAGGGGTCGCCACAGTGGAACTCCAGTCCGCTAATGATTGGCAGTAGATGTTTACGTGCCGAGTTGCTGGCCCTGACGCACAACCTTCAACGAAGGTATGCCCATTCATGCATGTCTCCACACAGAAGACGCTTTAGCTGAGAATCGAACAGGACAATGTCTTAGTGTGAGGCGACAATGCTACCACAGCACCACCACCACAGTTCCACATCCACAGCCCTTTTTTCCCATTTTTGTACATGGGATCAGGGTGCCACTTCAACAGCTAAGGTTCAGATTGCCAGGTGGCTAGCCCTCCCATGGATGTTCTTCCATACAATACACTCACACACACACTCTCACACCTGTGTCCAATTTAGAGTATCCAGTCCACCTACTGCATGTCTTTGAAATGTGGGAGGAAACAGGAGCACCCCTAACAAAACCATGCTTGGTGGACATGCAGACTCTGCACAGAAGGCACCCCAGCCAAGAATCAAAGCGGGGAAACTCTTGTTGTGAGGTGACAATGCCATTCACTGTGTCTCCCTACTATATATGTCTTCCTACTATATATATATATATATATATATATATATATATATATATATATATATATATATATATTTATATATATATATATGATTTTGTCTGAACTTGCACCCGTTAAAGAATTTATACCTCACTTCTTAACTAAAATATGAACACATTCTGCCCTATGTAGTTCCTTCCTCCACCTAAATTTCTTTGAATTTCTCAGCACTAATCGCATGGTCTATCATCTGTCAAACAACTAATATGCTTCTTCAAATGCTCAATGTTCAATATCAACTAATATATAAGTATCTATTATATTGTACCATTTGCCTTTAATTTCTTATGAATGCAATGTAATTAGCTAATTAGCAAAAGGTATGTGTAATTGCTATTGTATATTACGTAATGTCTGTTTATGTATATTACCGAATATCTGCTTGAAAATCTTTGCAATATTTTGTAGTAACTTTTCTCCCAAGGCCTTCACTGAAATTTTTTTTTAACTAAACCTAGCCTGACAAACCCATTAAACAAAAAAATATAAATAAAATAATATTTGGATAAGTAGGTGATTAACAGAATCTATATTAGAAGAGAGATGTTTTTGTAAAATTTGTCATTGTTTCCCAGAACAGCTTAGATTTAGTGAGCCAGCCAGTTTTATTGTACTAGCTACTTTAGTAGAATTAATAGTAATTCTGCAGGTTGTTTTGATGCATTGATAATTGTAGATAGATGTTCACTTTTCCTTTCCTTCCAGGCACTTTTCTGTTCTATAAGTAGGAGGACAATGGGGGAGGGGGGTGTTAACCAAAGAGTGGTGGTTGTTTGTAGTTTCTTTGAACTGAGAAGGAATAGCCTGTACTAGATGAGGTTTAATTTATTCCAAAAATAGGATACTTCAACTATAAGGATTTCTTGAATGAGTATTAGGTTCCAGTCTGTTTTGACAAATTTTCTCAACAAAGTGATTACCATAGATTCTGCTATAGTCTTATCTGGAAATAGGACTGGGGTATTCTCTTTCTCTTAAGTGCAAAGTAGCAAAAGATGATAGTTGCTTAGTGCATTGGTAAGACATGCAAAAGTCAATGTATGTGGGAGATATTGGCAATCAGTATACCAATCTAGGAACTATCTTTTATAAAAAGGTTAAGCATCATATGTTTTGCAACTATCTGAGATAGGTTAGGAATAATGCAATTCTACTTAGCTGGACTTTACTGCTGCTACTATACAAAACTATTCTTAAACATCAGAGAATCATATTTTTTCTGAAGATACTGAATAATTCCATCAATATATTAATTAATAATGATTGTGAGGGAGGGTGGTGTTATGCATAAAGAAATTCAATGTTACGATTCTGCAATATCTTAGCATCTGCTGAACTAAAATACACTATGTTGCATCTGCAAAAAAGTAGTAGATTAAGATTAGAATCTTTGTGGATGAAAATGAATAAAAAACAATGAAAAAATAAAAAAAAACACCACCAACAGTGGAGCAACCACTCCAGGTACAGGAGAAACTTTTATTAGAAAACCACTAAGCACCCCTGCAAACTCAGGGCTTCATCAGAGTTTTATAACTCACCTAAAATCATGCTTATATACAGGAAGTAACGTCACTCACACAAGTCAGTTAAATAATTAGTTCAGTAAAGTATTTCTTTGTATACATAAAAAGTACAATATATAAAATATATCTACTTGGCACCCATAAAAAGTTTAATATTTATTTATTAGTTTGGTGCCCCATGTTGGTAGTTGCCACTACTTTACATGGAGGCACTGACTCAGAAGCTGGATGAACTGCTGACATTACTTAAACAACAACAAAGAACTACTAATGTTGGCAATATGGAACAGCCCGCTTTGATACACAAATTGACTTGTTAACTCTCCATATAACTCCAGGAAGCTCGGGATCGAGGTTGAATGGATCTGAGGTGATTAACCGGTCCAACAATGAGGTGAATTCCCATGGTTTGAATGCTGTTGCCAAGAGTTTTCTTTCTTTGTTGAAAGCACCATACTTTCAACTTTCCAACAGCGCTGCAATAGGGGAAGGACTTGGTAAAGTCTGGACACAGCTATGCAGCTTTGAGAAGCTGCTTGAGAGATTTAAGGCCCTGCAAGCCAATAACTTGTTTCTGAAACTGTCTTTGGAATTTAAACAGGTTTCAAAGGGCCTGCAAGTGTGGAAATATCCAAATGGAACCAAAGTGGGTTCCATAATGCACAGAGAGTTATTAGAACTCTTCAACTGCACTGGCTTAGATCTGGTATGTATTTTAATGAGAGAAAATTATCAGAAATTAATATCCATTGAAAAACATATAGTTAAATGAGAGCATCATTAATGGTTTATTATTTGAAGCCAATATATCTTTATACAGTACTATTTTATTAGAGGCTGACAAATTTGCTAAAGATAATATTTCTAAGAAGTTAAAGAAATTGCAAAGAGATACAAAAGACTATTTTAACAAGACAGTGTGCCCATTGCCCAGAAAAGGAGAAAATGGGAAACAGTATAATTTAGATTCTGGATATGAATTTGAGGGTGGAAGGGACAGTGAACTTGACTAATCAGACACATCAAAATGGAGATTTTTTAGAACCACCTCCACTCCCCAGAAGGTCTCAGAGAATAAAGAACAGGAAGCAGAGGAACTGGGAGGGGTCAAACAAGGGAGGAACTCTTCCTACCAACATTATCAAGGGAAGAGATAGACAATTGTGAGCCGTTATTGATGGATTATATACCTGACAGTGAAATTTCTATGGAAATGGACTTACATGACCAATCTGTTTGTAAAGTAATTACAAATGATGGTTTTAATTTGTAAAACTTTTCACAACAGATTATTAATGAGGTGCATATGTTTTTGTTTAGTAAAGGTTTTCTTTTGTGCCATGTTTTAAACAAGATGTTGCTAAGGTTTTTACTAATCTAAGACTATTCACTAGGCAGTTGAATTTGAAATAGTTTTTTCTTGACAAACAAGACAATGATTGTACTCAGCTACCATTTTTGAAAAGGAAGAGTACTTTTATTCCACCAAGTAATAATACTATTGCCACATTTGAAACTTTATGTGAAAATGAATTACGAGCTTTGTTTTCAACTGTGACAAGATATGATAATGATTTAATGTTAGATGAAAGGAATGTTTTAAAACACTTGAATGACACGAATCAGGTTAGAGTTATGAAGCCTGATAAAGGGGTGGGGGGGTAGTTATCATGGACCAACAAGATTACGTGCTCAAAATGTATGAGTTGCTAAATGATAGCACTATATATGAGAGAATTTCTATCAATGAATTGAGGAGAGCATATGCTAAAATTGATTGGATACTGCATGATTTTTTAACCCGAGAAGTGATAGATCCAATAGAATACAAGTTTATGACTGTGGATTTTCCTGTGATACCCCACATCTTTGGGATCCCAAAAATCCACAAAAACTTGCACAACCCACCTTTTAGACCAACTGTCACTGCAACAGGGTCAAAAGATGAACCCATAATGGTGTACATTGATTTTTGTTGTAAAGCTGTACTTAAGTGTTACAAACATATTATGAAAGACTCGTGGCATTGTCTAGAAACCCTCAGAGATACACTCATTACAGATGACTTTTTATTTGTTACGGTAGATGTAGTGAATTTATTTACAGCTATTCCACACAAAGAATGGCTATTATTGTTTGAAGAAGCATTGAGGGGTAAAAAGGTATACACAACGTGAAAAAGTATTTACTGGTGGACCTTATGGAGATGGTACTTAACAATAATTCTTTGCTCTTCAAAGGTGAGCTTTTTCCACCAGAAATCAGGTGAAGCCATGGGAGCCAAATGTGCACCAATATATGTCAATTTGGTGCTGGCTCAGTGGGAGGAAAAATGTGTTTTCCCATCTAACTTTTTGATAAAGCAATCATTTGGTTAAGATTTTTGGATGATATACTCATCCTATGGAGAGGTACCATAGCTGAGTTAGGTGAATTCTTGTATTATTTAAATTCAACCACATCATTTTTGAAGTTTACACACAGAATTGGCACAGACAGCATAGATTTCTTGGACATACTATTAAGTTGGGATAAAACTAACAACAAATTGAACTCTAGAGTATATAGAAAAGAAACATATTCAAACTCATTCCTTCACTTCAATAGTTGTCATCCAATGCACCAAAAGAAAAGTATTGTAAAAGGCCAAATGGTGAGGATATCAAGGTTGATGAGTGATGATAGAAAATTTGTGAATGAGAGGTAAACCCTAGTGGGAATGTTCAAAGAAAGAGGTTATCCCATTAAACTATTGACTAGAATAAGGAATTATATTCAAGAGAGAAGAAATGATAGGTTCCTACCCATCCTATCCACCAACCATGGATTCACCTTTGAAACAAGGAAAGGAACTTCATTTGACAATGTTCTGGTTCTTCCTTACAATAATGAAGCATTGAAATTTAGAGCTACGATTAACAACATATAGGAGTTAGTTTTAAGCCCTGAGTTGAAAAATATTTTAGGTATTGCACCAAAAATCACCTTTACTAGAGGTGCAAACCTCAAAAATTTGTTAGAAAAACCGAAAAACAACAAAAAGCTGAGTCATAATGTGACATGTGTAAAGCGTGTAAATACATTTAATTAAGGTCCATATGTGGTGAGAGATGGTTACTACCTTACAATTCCATGCCCTGGTCACTATAATTGTAATAGTAAGATGGTAGTATATGTTGCCATGTGTATGTCCTATTTAGCTTTTTATGTGGGTAAAACCACCAGGAAATTAAAGGAAAGAATTTTGGAGCATGTTAGGGACATTAAAAAGTAAAAGAAAGTGCACTATATAACCATTCAAAGAATTGTGTTAGTTTTAACAAGTTCCTATTTTTTATTATTGAAAGGGTGATTGACCAAGGAAGAGGTGGGGACTTGAGATTGTTTTTGGAAAAAGTTGAAATGGAATGGCAATTCAGGACTAATCCGACAATATCTCCTGGGATTAATGAAAATATATCATTAAGTTCAGTTTTACAACTAAGAGCAGCACAGATCTGATTAAACGGTTTTGGGACACAAATAAGTTTATAAGTTTATGAAAAGTATGATTTTAAGTATATTATATGTAATTTTGTAATGTTTTTATGGGTGCCAAGTAGATCTATTTTATATATTGTATTTTTATATATACAAAGAAATACTTTACATAGTTTTGAATAAGAATTGGAAGCACATTGCATTTCAAATGAACTAATTATTTAGTTGACTTGTGTGAGTGACGTTACTTCCTGTATATAAGCATGATTTTAGGTCAGTTATGCAACTCTGATGAAGCCCTGAGGTTGCAGGATGAAAGCGCTTAGTGGTTTTCTAATAAAAGTTTCTCCTGTACCTGGAGTGGTTGCACTATTATTGGTGGCATTTTTCTATTTTTATTTTTTCATTGAGTTTTACATTTCCACTCTATTCGGTGGGTTTTTCCACATATTTATGAATAAAAAAGTAGATTAAGATTAGGGTCTTTGGAGAGCAAAATTAGTAAAAAAAAATAAATAAATGAAACAATAAATTAAGATTAGGATCTTCGGAGATCAAAATTAGCTAAAGAATCCCAGCAGATTAAGATTAGATTCTTTGGAGATCAAAAGTAGTAATAAAAGGCAGAAAATTAAGATTAGGATCTTTGGAAACCAAAATTAGTAAAAAAAGGAAGTAGATTAAGATTAGGATCTTTGGAGACCAATATTAATTAAAAAAAAAAGACAATTAAGATTAGCATCTTTGTGGACCAAAATGAGTGTTCCACCTAATAGATACAGAGCTGATTTGTTGTCATAGAAAATACTGTATTAATACATGCATGTTGTTAGAAAGGGAGCGTTCATCTTTAATGCATCTCCCTGAGATAAGGATGACCCTTTGGAAATTTTGGACTGTCCAGACATTGAGAGTTATAGATATTAAGGGAAGCATTGGTTAGGAATTTGATCTAGATATGAGTGTACATGTTAGAGGGACATGTAAGGGTCCTAGATTGCATTTTATATCTCCAGACCTATAGAATTTAAAGAAGGTAAATTGGTGGAAAATCAAGATTTTTAACTAGCAAATATAATTTAAGAGTTATGTAATAATGTTCACTGTAACTTAAACTTGATTACTGGAGATTTAAAAAGTTTATGTTTTGAGCATGAATACCATGAGGAGTATATTGTAATGGTAGGATTAACCTTATTAGATATTTCCATAATTTTTCCTGTTATTTTGATTATATGCTAGTTGTTTGCGTTGTGTAGAATTTTAACATTGCTTTACTTCAGAGGAATAGAAATATAATTTAAAGAAATTATAGCTTTTGGTCTTTTGTCACAACCCCCAAAACACCACCCAGACAAGTTAACACACTTCTGTGGGCACTAACTCCATCTATGACATATGTTTTAAATATTTATACATTTCCATTTTACATTGCAACAGCTCTGTGCAATTTACAATTAAGACTTAGCCCCATCAAAGAGCCATATTACAAAACACTTGCACAGGAGTAAGTCACTTGCACCAAGAGCAAGCCCTATCTATAGTGAAGACTTCTCATTTACACTGACATCAAGCTTTTTAGAATTTGGGCCAAAGACTTGCTTTGTCTTAGGTTGTAATATATGAATGTGATGTGTGCATAGTTGTCATTGAACAATTTTTCTTTCATATACAAGAAATGTTCACATGTCGGAGAACCCATCAGTAGTGTACCACAGATATATATTTTTGGAAGTGGTCATTTTTAAATTTTCCTATGATTTTTGATTAGTTCCTTGAATGGAAGATTTAGGTAGCCCAGGAAACATTACCAAGGACATAGAGTATTAGGACAGGAATGTTATGTATACATTACCTTTCTGTTTATGTTATGATAAGCTCAGCTTTGATATATCATACCCTATTACAAATGAGTGCTTGGTATGGTTATGTAATATTCTCAGAATCAAATGGTATGAAAAGTAGAAGATGCTAGAATGTAATCAAGGACTGCATAGCACAATAAAAATAGCCTTACAGCCTTAGAGCTCCTCTGTATACTGCTAATAAGTTTAAAAATGAATAAAGCAGCACCAATCACTTAAGTAATAAATGATAGTCGGTACATCATTTATTTATTTATTTTACATTTGTTTACCAGGCTAGACCAACTGGATACATTTCCATTTTCAGCAGAGGCCCGGGGAGAAAAGCTCCACATAGAAACAAATACAGAGAAATTATTTACAAAAGCAAAGAAAGGAGGTAGAAACTACCAGGCAAAAACAGGAACTTACCCGAAAGAAGTGGAAGTTGACCTTGACTGGAATACTGGAGTGACATAATGGAAGCACATGTAGGTAAACCCCATGCACTGAACACTCCATCCATTTAATATTGTTTAAATAATTACAACTGACCAAAAATCCACATTAATAGTGATTGGTCTAATGGTATTGAAAAGCCTAGTTTCCACAGTATCTATATATAGAGAGAAGGTGGTAAAAAAAAAGCCACTTCTACCTACTTTACTTATGAGCAAAAGTAAAACAGCAAAATTTCAATACATTTGACATTTACACAATCAAAAATCCAAGCCACAGCATGTGCGAATTATAGCTCTTATATTACTTTGTACAGGTGACACTGAAGTGAATCCAGGCACAGTTCCATTTCAAACTTCCTTAACTTAGTCTAACCAAGACAGACAAATACAACATTAAGTAGTGAAAATATTGTACCTTCATGCAATATGTTTTTAGAACATTTCCCAGTTTCAACAACTCTGACATATTAGCAGCATCAGATATTTGAAGATGACTTTAATGTTACAACTCTTAAACCCCAAGCACATTTAAACAATTCTGCAGATCCCACCTTACAGTAATTACAACTTACCATGAGTGCACAAGAGACAGACCCATTTACAGGATGGCCTGCTCAAAAAGAGCTGATGGTGACGTAACTGCTGTGGTAAATCCCAAAGGGATTCAATGAGGCTTACACAGTGATTTTTACCATGTCTGCACTGCACTGCAATGAGGACAAGGGTGCAGGAAATTTTAAATTCAGTAAGCACTGCATAGAGGTGCACACCCCCATGGACACCAGAGAAACATCACAGCATGCTAATCAGCTGCTGATTTCACATGCAAATAAAGCAGGGAAAGAGGCTAGAGCAATTCAACACAGTAGGGAGCAACCATGTAGGCTCCATGCTGGTGTTCTGTCTGTATTCAAAAACTTTTCAAATACAGCCATGGAACTATGTCTCTAAACCTCTTAGTGCTCAAATTTCTGGACAAAGCCTGACAAAATGTGTGTGTGTGTGTGTGTGTGTGGGGGGGGGGGGGTAAAAGCCACTAAAAGTGGGACAAATTTTAAATATTGCTTATATAAACTTAGAAAGTTGCTAGAACAGGGTTTGTGTTAAAATGCATTTTCCGAAGGATTTGAAGTACGAAACTCAAATGTATGTCATTATTTAGTGACTTCAGTTCTCAGATCATCCCAGGGATTTGCCAGAAAATCACAAATTGTATGAGGAACAGACCAAAAATATGAGGCAAACATCTATCTGGACAGCTGAGAGATATGCACGGGACTGCACTACAGGGCAGACCTCTCATCCTCTTAGACCAAGACATCTGGACAAAGCCAGCAATAATGGGGTGGGGAAAGGGACAGAAATAGGGACACTTTTTAAAATATTGCTCTTACAAACTTAGAAAATTGAGAGAACACCAGAGTTGCAGAATTCAGCGTTGCTGCCATGCCCTCCAATGAACAGTACACATCATAAGTCATGCAGACCTATCAACCTCTTAGAACAAGACAATTGGGCAAAGCCATACATAATGGGGGTGAGGGGAAAGGGCCAGAAATAGTGTCACTTTTTAAATATTACTCTTACAAACCTAGAAAATTGATCGAACAAGAGGTTTTGCAGTAGCAGCAGCAATTAACAGCTGTGTGTACTGCTCAACCTCTTTCACAATACCGCTCAGCCTCTTAGCACATGGAATGTGGACACATTTTAAATATTGCTCTTATTAAGTTAGAAAATGGCTAGAACAGCAGGATTTTGTGTTAGAATGCATTTTATGAAAGTTCTGAATTATGAAACTCAAATGCCATGGTCACTATTTAAGAACTTTAATCCTTCAATCATCCCAGTAATTTAGCCAAAACAGTTGTTTATGAAGAACAGACCAAAAATATGAGGCAAAAACTGGATATTCTGCAAAAATCTTTACAGTAGAGAGGTATACTAGAGCAATGGCTCAAAACAGGAACAAATGTAATATCTGTTCTGTGTTCAACGTTCGGCTCCCCTTGAGTTTCCCTAGCTACACAGTTGCCTTTTTGTGTAGATTTAAGGCTATCAACATGGTGAAGATGCAAATGAGGTTTGAACTCATTAGAACTGCTGAACCCCAAAAAGTTGGATATGTGTAGGGATGTTCATATCATGTAAGCACTCCCTCAGTGTTTGTGTTGTTGGGATGGAAACTGTCATTGTTTACATCAGGTGGGTGTGTCTGGTTAGAGGGGCAGGAACTGTGGTTGCTTACATCAGGTGGGTGTGTCAGGTTAGAGGGATGGCTACTATGATTGCTTATATCAGGTGGTGTGTCAGGTTAGAGGAATGGAAACTGTGGTTGCTTACATCAGGTGGGTGTGTCAGGTTAGAGGAATGGCAACTAACTGTGATTGCTTATATCAGGTGTTGTGTCAGTTTAGAGGAATAGCAGCTGTGATTGCTTACATCAGGTGGGTGTCAGGTTAGACTTACAAAGTGTTACATTTAGATCTATCAAGTTTGTAAAAGCAAGTAAGCAGTGCACAATAGGCTCTCTTTCATTAAAATCTTACCTTCTCTTCATTTGTTGGCAAATTGTGTTTTTTCTGTCAGGTTTTTAGTATTATTTATTATAAAAGAAAATAAAAGAAATAAAAAGGGGGAAATATTTGAAATGAGGAAAAACAACCTGTGACATATAAACAGTAGAAAATGTTAGTACACATAACATATTTCTACATAAGTCTTCTCTCATCTCTCACAGGATGTCCTTCTCATAAACTTCACAGCCACTTACATCCTTCTTTGCACACAAAACACTTTGCACCAAAGAACTGAAATCATTCATTCATTCATTAGATTGTACACTGATATCAAACCATAGAACTGTTATTTTCACTGTTATTATTATTATTATTTATTATTAATGTAACCTGTTATGATTATCACTTGCTTAATTTACAGCTCTGTCTTACCTTTTTGTGTTTCCTTGTCATTCATCAGTTATCCGCCCAGTACTCTGAAACATGGCAGTCTGGAAGCCATGCTACATCACTGACCTTAAAATGTGTGAGGATATTAACTGGCAATAATATGATATGCATTTGCCAGCAACTGAAGGCAAGGTTGGATGGCACAGACAAGCATAGACTGTTCTTTTGTATGGGGGTTGGTGAGCAAAGGTGAGTTACTCTAATAGCACATACAAGGGTACAACTGTTCTGTTGAGGCGGGGCAAATTTGAGTTGATGTTATGCAACAAGCAAGGATATGTTGCTATTGTTGCTCTCCTTGTTTTGCATCCTGTCTGTTGTTTGATTATGTGAGGGTTGTGAAGTCAGAAATCACAATGTGTAGCATTACTTTCTAACTTCTCTCTTCAATGATTTTCTCATACAAATGTATGGTGCTAAACTGAGGGCATGCAGTGGTCATCAGTACTTTTGAAAGGTATGACTGTGTGAATCTTTGATACCTGAGTCCTACTACTTACTAATAGACATACAATTCAAATAAGTCTCTGATGTCACGTTTTAGTAATGTTTGCACAAATTTCCTACCTTTTACTTGCTTACTGTAACAACTTATGAAATACAAGGATATGCCATAATATTATTAAACAATACACTCCAGGTTCTTTGTAAGTTGCCACAGTGTTAGTTCAGGGATGACTCTGTCCGATGCAAGCAGTACACAGACAATACATGGGGAGGTAAAGGTTGTGTGAGTTACCTGGCATCAATGTTACTATATGTATATGAGTAGGAGGAAGATTTTATGCACCTAGGTGGTGAGTGAGCATGCTATGTGTTGTCTCTTAGCCAATGTAAGGGCTTACTGAGCACGTTTATTTCTGCCTGCACCCACAGCAGCTGGTGGTTCCCCCTCTAACTCCTCATCTGTCTGTGGCTGTGGTGACCTTAGCATTGATGGTGGGATGTGTGCCCCTTCCCATTGCTGATCCTGCTGCAGCTGTTTCCTTAGGATTATGTTGTGTACATACCTCTCAATTGTACAGATTTTCTCAGAATGTTCAGATTTTTACCTCATATTTTTGCTGTTTTTCATAAAATTGTGGTTTTCTGCAAAATTAGTGGCAAATAATTAATGACTGAAGTTAGAAAATAATGACAGACTCTTGTGTTTCAGACTTCATACCCTTCAGAAAATTCATTTTAATGCAAAACCTGTTATTTTATTAACTTTCTAAGTTTATAAGAGCAATGAAGTGTTTTTTTAATATTTAAGAATTGTCCCTATTTTTGGTCCTACATTCATTCATGGCTTTGTCCAGATTTCTTGCTGTAAGAGGTTGAAATGTATGGTTGTGCAGTGTGGCACACACTGTGATTTCTGTACATGTCCTTGGATTGTATTGCAAGGCTCCCCCAGATGTATCTAGGCACCAGAGCTGTCACTTCAGCTGTCGAAACACACGCTCTACGACATTTCTGGTTTGAGCAAGTGCATCATTATGACATTCTTCAGTGGGTGTGTGTGCATTTCTGATGCATGTCATCATCCATATTTCCAGTGCATAATCTGCATCCCTCAGTAGATGACCCTGTGGGATCTCCGCCCTAGCAAACATCTGGCACAGTTGGGAGGTGTGCCAAATATGTGAGTCGAAGTAACTGCCAGGGTTGCCAGGAAACATGTTCATGATGATTGCCTTGGCATTACACAAGGTTTGTCAGTTGATAGAGTGGTAGCCCTTCCTGTTAATGTAGAGCCTACCCTGTTCCCCAGGTGGTGCTTTCATTTCTACATGAATGCAATCTATGACACCCAGTACTGCAGGGTAGTGTACTACCTGCTACAACTGTTGCATTTTTCTGTCCCCCTTCTCAAAACTACGGGGAAAATATATGTGCTCACTGGCATGTTGGAGCATAGCATCCAGGAATTGGTGGAGGATCCTGGATGCTGATGCCTGTGACACCTCCAGCTTGTCCTCTGTTATTCTCTGAAAGGTACCTGTAGCTAATATTCTAAGGGCTACATATACCGTAGTATCCACTGGGATAGGTTCCCCTCAATTGTCTCTGGCTCTGAATTGAGGATGCCAGATGTTGCAGAGTTCCTGTAGTATGTCCCTGCCCACCCTGTAGCACTCTACAATCTCCACATCATGCAGGTTGTGATAAGTTAAACATGGCCTGACAACTCTTCTCCTTCTTGGCCTAGGCCTCAGTAGCAATAGCATTTGTTTTAGCCTCTTGCACATAGAAATGCATTAAATCAGCAGTAGGCCATAACATTCTGTCTGTGTAGACTCTCTGTCTGTACTCCAGAAGACGTTTTGACATCTGCAGGAAGAAGCAGCATGGAGTCTGCATGGATGCTTTATAGCTTGTTGAATAGCTGAGCTGTGTTGGATTGGTTGATTACCAAGCAGTTCAGCTGTTTATGCTGTAATTTGAATCTATGAAACACAGACAAAGACAGATGCAATCCATTAATAATCTACACCATTTTAAAAAAGCAAACGTGTAGCTAGCCAAAATGATGGTGAGAAGAGTTGCATATGTTTGGAAGACTGCGAAAACACTTTTTCTTCAGGATATTGCTGTACAAAAGAGTACTGAACTTCAGCAGGTATGATCCTCTTTTGTTACCTACATACTGCATATCCTGGAATGTAATTAAGAATAGCGTGAAGCAAAGGCTTTTACACTTTTACCTGTATGCATTAGTTAGAAGTGTACTGATGGCATGGGCCTGTCTGTCAAGCCATTCAGAGGTTCACATGACTGACAATAGATGAAAATGGAATGGTGTATGATAACTATGTACAAATGTGTCAGGGACAGGTCCTTTGATGGCACTTTTAGCATTTCAAAGATGTTTTGTTAACAAAATGGGTCATTTGCCTGTTCTTTTTAGAGGGAGAGCAAGGATGAGTTACTGTTATGGCAGAAACAAGAATGGAATGTTTTTGGGGAGCAAAGGTGACATTGTTCTGGCACACACAAGGATATATTGCTCTTGTTACCCTCTTTGTTTTGCATCCTGCCTGTTGTTAGTATTTCACACCTCTGGACTGTTTTATATTTAATCAGTGAGTAATACTGACTGGCTCCCTTTCCCTGTTTTATCTGGAAACAGTTGTTTTATAGTTATGTGATATTTATATGTATTATACTTCTATTGTCTTTTAGGACACCTACAAGTATGTCACTTAGGTGTGTCAATTTAGGGAGACCCCCCCCCCCCTTCAATGATACTGAAAATCAGATCATAGTTGATGGGTTTTGGCAACATGGTGCTTTTCTCCTGGAAAGGGAACAGGGAGATATGGCCCATAGGATGCAAATGTGGCAGCAGATTCTTCATTATGTCAATGCCATGGGTGACCATGGTGGACAGGTGCACCATAGGGCCACTGACATGATAACATTTGCAAGGAGGGGAGCAGCTGCCGTGGTCAGTAACCAAATGGATACCAGCATAGGGCCTGCTAGGGAACCACCATTAACCCCCAGTGAAGAGTTCCTGGCTAATTTGAGAGATCCAGACAGCTCCCAGGAGAGTGCAGTACAGCATGTTCTGGATATGGCTGC